>NC_056731.1:34229727-34529727 GCF_019279795.1 Protopterus annectens
GATTTGGGAGAGGGGATAAAGACAGGCTTTGGGCAAGATGAGGACTCTGGAGTGTAGTCATGGGTGAGCTGTGGTATTGCTGGTGGTAGAGAGAGAAAGGAAGAAAGAAGGAGGAACTAGATGGGCTAGGCTATAGTCAAGGGGTCAGTGATGATACCCACACTCTCCTGTGGTTCTCTGGACTGGCAGGTCAAATTAATAATTTTATTTAGAGGTTAGTGGCATTCTTCAGTGGCGGAGTCCATATCCCAAGCATCTCCAAGCAAATGGGAAGAAGAAACACAAAGACCTAAACAGAGTTACATTTGTAGTCCTGAAATGGACAGTTGGTATGTGCCCTCTACTCTTTTGAAACCTGAGTTGATTGAAGATTAGAATGAACAGTTTCTCCAACTGAGTATCAGTTACCTTCTGGTTGAAAGATGCAAATTAGCCTAAAATTAGTTTCCAAATAAGCTTTATTCTTTTTATTCGATGGATAAGTGCTTAGCTGCATACTGAATCAAGTTCAGCTTATATACATGCTTCTACAATGCTTAATGGGAGGTGTGTCCAGGGTGGAGGGCTTTCATTGGCCAAGCATATCGGGAGGTAATTGCCCCATCTGCCTGAACCTTAATTTGCATGTTGAACCAATTGAGCCAATCCAAAGTGAACAAGTCCAGCCTGGGCACCCTTCCCTTAACGTAATTTTATCAGTAATGGTAAAAGGGTAACAAAGTATTTCCTTTAAGTGGCACTTTCATCTAGACTTCATCAAATTCACTGAAGTAATAGAGATACTGTAAACCTCTGAAGTCCTTAAACAACCACCTGGATAATAATCAATGCACAGTACATTAAATTAGTTGCATTAAATCTGGTAATTGGTGCAGAGGATTAAGGAGCTATCAACTAGCTGTTTGCTGTGGTTCAGTGGTTCAGGGTTTGATTCTCTCAGCCTCCAATTCCTGAGTGATTCTGAGCAAGTCACTTAACTGGGCAGTGCTCCCATACTGAGTCTGAAAAAGGTCCATGGAGATCAGTGCTCTATCTGAGTAAACAAACAAATAAATAAATGTAAATATCAGACAGCATATGGGGGGGGGGTGTAGAAATGCTACCTGGTTTGTATCCTAGTTATGAGCTTGCAGATTTTGTTATGCTTCAAGATTTTATAGGTTGAGATGAGGAAGACATTGTAACTAGAAAGGCATATTCAAAGGTCGGGAGTAACACTCATTTCACAATAGAATTATTAACTTCTTCAGTAAGTAGAGCACTGTCTTTGTAACAAATATCCAATAGAGCTGAGAATTTACACCCCCAGTATTAGTGATGTTTCCAGCCAGAATGCTGCATATTGGAAGGTCTCTGCTTTTTTTCCAGTTAATTTCCATCTGGCCCTGAGATGTTCTATTTTTGAAAAGTAAAATCATGTTTTTTTTCCAGATAACTATTTTTTAAGTTGCTGTTAAGGTGTTTTGGGGGAGAATTTATTTTCCCGTGGCCAAGATATCTATGTATAAGACCATGTTACAATTAACAATGGATATTGCGAGAGATAAGGTATAATATGAATAGGGGTCAAGGATGGCAGCTTAAAGGGTGCATACTTTTATGATCTGAAACTAAGATCGTTCCGGCTCAGTGGTTACTCAGAAATGCCTGTTTTGTCACAAATCAGAATACCATTACTAGGTAGTTGGGCTCGGGTCATACATTTTAATAAGTGACATATGGTCCACATGGTCAAAGACCTTAGAATGGTCAATGAAAGTGCTACTAAGTTGCCCTGCTTTCAATGACTGAAATAGGCTATCTGAGAGTAAACATAAAGTGCTAGTAATACCATGGCCTTTTCTTAGCTCATAGTGACAATCTAAAATCATGCTTGATTACATTAAGTCCAAAGGCCGGATTACCATTAACTCTCTTCTTTTTGCAATGAGAATATCTGTCTCTTTAATTTCTCCAAGTCTTTTGGGTTTCTAATACCATGACGGGACTGGACCCCATTCCTAAGTCAAAGTACAATTAAAGTCCATGAAATTAGTACTGTTTCAATATTTGATGTCAGCCAGTAGTGCTCTTCACAGCACCCGCAATGTGCCCAGTAATGACTCCTTTTGCAATTCATATAGGGTTACATGAAGTGGTAACATATCTAAATACAATTGTAGAGTCTTTTTTATAAGACCAGTTGCTCCTACTACTATTGGAAATGTCTGGGTATCTTTCTTCCACATAGCTTTCATTTCTGCCTGCAGATTCTGATATTTTATGACTTTTGTCTCTCTCTCTCTCTCTACGCAGGACACTGTAGTCACTGGGTGTAGTGATTTCAATATCAATGCAACTTTTGTCTTCTTTTCTTGGACCACTATATCCAGTTTTCTAGCATCTATCTTTTGAACTGTTGGTAATGGGTGATCACATGTGATATAAACTTAATTTTCTGTGACGCCTTGTGGCTCATGTTTCCAGTGTTTTTCAGCCATTTCAGTACCATAATGTTTGCACAATCCCCAGTGCAACAGTATTGCCACATTATTATGCCTTTCAGTATACAGTCGTCCTGTCATTAGTATGTCATATCCAGCCATGAGGTGTACAACTGTTTCCAATTCGGTTTTATAAAACCTACATTTGTCTGTTTCTCTCACATGTTCAATGGACTTTGTAAACCTGTGTGTGCGTAGCCCACTATCTTGGACTGCCAATATTAACCTTTCATCTCTTGGTTTAAATTCACCTCTCCTTAACCATTCCTGCATTTGTTCCTGATCAACATGAGGTTCTTCCAGAAGTTTTCTATACTTGCAACTATATTTATGCTTTTTCCACATTTCTTGCCTTCCCATCTGGCCTTTCACCTTATATTCTTTCTTTTGTTTTTTGGCACATTCAGTTGCTGCTTGATTTTTATCTACTTCTGGTTTGATTTCCATTCCTGCTTGATGCAGATATACTTCTGCTAGATTAAGCAGAGAAGTCATCTTAGATTTATTCTCCTCATGTTTCAAAACTTTCACTATGTTTGGGTCTTGTGAGGTCAGCAGATGTGTGGAGTCCCACAACTGCAGATCTATACATGTAGTCAATTTCAAGGAGGCCCATCCCTCCATCGGAATGGGTAATATATAATCTTGGTATTCACTGATTTTTATAAATCATTTGGTGAGCATGAAGCATCCTTCTTGTTTCCCTATCTAATCTATCCAACACGTTTTGGGGCCAGTCAGTCACTCCAACTGCACATTAGGGCAGGAAGAGTAAATTGGTTGGTTTATAGCCTGGATTTTGTTCATAGATGTCAATGCTGTTTGCAGAATTAAAGTATTCTAAAGTATTCCTTACTAAGTTTTATTTGCATTTGTTCGTTTTATTATCGATCCTTCATCAATTCCCAAATATTTATACACTCCTTCCTGCTCAAGTTCTTTTATATCACGTTTTCCTGGTGCTGCAATTTTCTTGCTTTAAAGGTTTTGCTTTTGCACACTTATCAAGACCAAATGACATTCTTATGTCATCTGAAAATGTTTTGACAGCCTGCAGCTTTGCTTTCAGTTCCTCTTCTGATGAACTATATAGTTTAAAATCATCGACAAAGAGAAGATGAGAGGTCTTTACACTTTGTTGTTTTCTAGGAGCCAAATTATAGCCATGGCCTAAGTTGTTAAGTAAACAGCTTAATGGGTTAAGGGCAAGGCAGAATAGCAATTGTGACAGAGTCACCCTGGAATATCCCCCTTTGAATTTTTATCCCTGGGATAATAATCTGTCCTTTATCATGGCTTAATTGCAAAGTGGTCTGCCACTGTTTTATGGTCACTGTAATGTGGTCAATCAGTGTATGGTGTATCTTATACATTTTTAAGCACTCTTTTGTCCATGAATGTGGGATACTATCAAATGCTTTTTTATAGTTAATACATACAATTATTCCCCTTTTTACATTTCTCCAGTATGACTTTATTTAACAACAAATGATCCTTTGTTCCATATGACTTTCTTTTATTGCCCTTTTGTTCTACTGCCATAATTGAGTTTTCTTCTAAATGACTATAAACTCTGTCAGCATCAATTCCTGTGTATAGTGTATACGTCATCTGAAGTCAAGTTATTGGTCTAGAATTTTTAGGGTAGTTTGCAGGTCCACTCTCAAGTAGGAACACTGTTTTGCCTGTTAGCCAGGATGGTGTCTATTCGTGGTGTACATATAAATATTTCTTACTCGTGGCTAAATCTTCATGCAGAGGTGGTGATACTTTTAAGCAAAAGTCAGGTACTGAATTTGGGTCTGGGGTTTTCCAATTTAGAGGCTGTTCTTAACTTTGTTTCAATCTCTCTGACCATTACTTCATCCCATTTCATATCCTGCACCTTTAAACTTCTTATTCTTACTTTTACCTTTTCTATCCATTTAGCATCTTTATGTTCCACAGGATCTTCATAGATAATTCTCCAAAATGTATCTTTCCTCCTTTTTTGTCAGTCTTTCAATTCCTTGTACCTTGCTTCCCAGTTCTGTATAAAACTTTTTTGGGTCATCAATAAATTGCTTATTTTGTACTTTTTCTTTATATTTATCTGTGTATCTTCTATGTTTTTCTGCATGTGCTGAAATTTTTAGTTTATTTGCAATAGTGCATGATAGATCCTGGTCTGTTCTAATTCTGTGCATTGCTTTTATCACATCTATCTTTCTTATTTTTATTGATCTGTTCCCTCTTCTGTAGTCTTCTAACAGTGACACTTCTTGTCTTAATCGCTTTATAGTTTTCTCTATTCGATACTTCCATTAAGGCATTCGATTTCTCCCCTTCCTTTCCCTCACTACCCTGTGTTCTTGTGTAGAACTTTGTCAGTTATTAATTTAGCTGCACAGTAATATATCCTGTTTACTTCTGTTATATCGCATGGATCTCTGTGGACAGTCCTGATTACTGCACTCATCTGTTTTATCAGACTTCTGACTATTTGGGTTTTATTGACCTTCTGCAGTCTACTTCTGTCATTGATCTTAATTTATCTATCCATGTCTATTAAATCAAGCAACTCTTCTCTTAGCTCATTTTCTTCCAAACTGAGGATGCATCCCTTGTTTTCTATTTCCTGTGGGCCTTCTATAGAAAGTTCTATAGCTTCTTCCTGTGGCACCTTCTCTTCAGTTTCATCCTGTGCCATATCTGTCTTGTAGTGTTAACATGATGCTAATAAAGTTCTGTGGTATAGTACTGTAATCTGCCCGAAAAATGAAGCAAGACCAGTCCAGTAATCTGCCCGAAAAATGAAGCAAGACCAGTCCAGTAAGATTTAAATCTTCCCTCAGCTGTGAATTGCTACCTTGTAAGTTACTTAAGAGAACTTTAACGATCTCATTTGCAGCACTTTCAGAAGTAGGGTTGTGTACTGCTATGAGTTTGAGTGTATGCAAGACAAACAACAATCCCAAATTAGGCAGGTTTGTTTCTTGGTCAGTATCTTTCAGAGAATTTGAAAACAGTAAACTGTTTTGTTGATTTTTGATGAGCACTTTCCTTATCCTTTTGCCTGGTTCCTGACTTTTGGTAAGTCTGTAATCTTTTTTTGTTTTGGTCCTCTTGGACCTCATGATTACCCGCCCCCAGTACCCAATGTCCACACTTGGTCTACCAGCTACTCTCCAACTCTCCCAGACTGACTTTATTATTGCTGGGGCCAGTCATGGATCCTGAGGGTGTCCTGGAGCTCAGCTAATCTCTGCTTCCATCCAGGGATGGGGGTATAGGGAACATATAAATGAGGGCCCTCCCGCCCTTCCCTGCTGCTCTGTCAGCCACCTCAGCCATTAATTGAACCCAGGTTGACTGGGCCTTAGGGCTTTATCCTTGTATGCACCAGAGTGGCATCTGTAATAACCTTTTTTTTTGTAAACCTTTATTGAATTATCAGAGACCTTCACATTTACATTTTATATAAAAGTAATCAATCTGTATTAAGCTAAAATTAAACATTTTGCTTCACATGTATTGCTATATATCATATAACCTAAGCAACATTGCATAAATTATTCAATTCCTGCACCTTTTTTTAAACAAGAAACATTTTTATTAAACCATCAGTACATTGAGAATAATGTCAACTGATTTCTGATATGGCTTGGTAATTCTTGTAATGTCTGAGTTCTAAGTTTGGAAGCATGCTTCAAAGGGCATGTAGTTGTTTCAACTGCTGTTTAATTTAGAAGTTGCTGTTGTGCTACTCTTCATAGTCTTGCTTTTATCAGGAGGAGGACAAATACAGCGCAACAATATCAAACTTAATGATGAAAGTAAAAAAAAAAAATACCATAAGGGTGTATCTGTTTTTGCAAGGTATGTCCTTGCCAATGTCTTTATAAGATGTGTTCTGTATTACCTTCATACCTGTTTGCATCAAATTCAAAAGTCTGGAAGATTATACAGCCAAGGTGGATTAGGTAGAATTCAACAACTTGGTTGTACCTATAAAAAGTATTGCTGTTGAAGTTGTGGGCGGATGTGAGGATGACATGGTTGGGCTTGTACTCCTTCACATTCACGTCAGAGACAACCTAATACTCCTTTGTGGTAGGAGCAACAATATCTACTTAGTATTGATACTGAGTGGAGTGGGGAAAAAGGAACATATAAAGGTGACGGTCCTCATTACATCTGTTCAAAAGTGCATTGTTTATACAGATGGTACACTGCTAATGAACAAGGCTAATATTGGTTGTGACGGTCCTCATTACATCTATTCAAAACTGCATTGTTTATACAGATAGTGCACTGCTAATGAACAAGGCTAATATTGGTTGTGACGGTCCTCATTACAGCTATTCAAAACTGCATTGTTGATACAGATAGTGCACTGCTAATGAACAAGGCTAATATTGGTTGTGACGGTCCTCATTACATCTATTCAAAACTGCATTGTTTATACAGATAGTGCACTGCTAATGAACAAGACTAATATTGGTTGTAAGTGGAATCCTGACTGTCTTATGTTTCATGCAGAATAGATACAGCAAGCAACAGCAGCAGGTTACTTATCTCAAATGGCTGTGTGATTATAATGGTTGTTTGATTACAGTAGATTAGATGGCTCTAAAAAACAGAAAATGTTCTTAATACCACAACGTTGTGAAAATTTGGTTACTGCCTCTTAGCCAGGGACATGGCTGAAAATGGTCGTTGGAACAATTCACTTACCTGGTTAATGAATCTGAATAAAATGGCGAGAAAATTATTGTAACTAAGTTAAAGTAATGTGTTGGTCAGCAGTACTAAATTCATTTAAAAAAAACATAATTGTAGAACAATATGATAATCAAATAACAGTTATTTCATTAAATGTTTGGTCCAGAAATTTTACAGACAAAAATGTTCAGCACTGAGATAGGTGACTGAATTGCAGGAATTAGTGTCCAAGGGCAGCAAGCCACCGTCAGCACTCTTAGGTAAAATGTGTCCACCAGATTCAGTTAACAGAAACCAGAAATGATGTTGAGTAAATAAAGAAGTGTCTGACTGAAGAATTCCTCAAAACAGTATTCAACATGACCAGTAATCCAACAGGCAACAGTTGTGTCTTTTGCCTCTCACTTCCCTTGATAGAAGCACTTGAAGGATAGTGCTGCTGTTCTTATCCAAGCATCAGAAAAGGAAACAGTGTCTTGAACTAAATAGATCTAAAATCAGAGTAAAATGGTATCAAAATAGTTTTTGTAGTAACTGCACATATACACACATACATACCTCTCAAATGTCCATGACTTCTGTTCAAAAGTATGCTTTGTCCCTCCTAAAACTTTTTTGAGTCGGGAGAAACGGTGGTAGACTGCATTAGTTATAGACTTTTTTCACTTTAGAAAATGCATGTTCTGTTGTTCTGTCAACTTCTGATGTTAATAGTACTAATATTTTAAAAAGTGTCACTGATTTATTTCTGGATTTGGCTCTATTTCTGGAGGTAACAGGTTGAGAACTATGCACACAGAATATAATAATGGAAAACACGTCTGTAATGAGTGGAGACCAGCTGGTATCTAACAGCTGTTGTCAGTACATGCTGAGTTACAGCTCCCAGCGCTAAACTTCCACATCTATAAAACTGGAACTCTAGGATTTGTAGTAGATGTCCCCATTTGCTGCACTCCAGCTTCTTGTCATTTTCCTAGTCACTCTTAAGCTGGGTCATATGCACACGTTGTTAAACTTTGTAAATAGCCTTCTGGGCAGCATGGCCAGAGGTCATCCTGAAGTTCAAATATGACACAGCTCCTGGAGTTTTTTTGGTCATCCTCAGTTGTGACCTAGCTGTAGAAATGTAATTATCTATACTGGCAAGACCTTTGTTATTTGTGTGCAAAGCCAGCAGTGTTTGAAGCTCTGAGACCGAGAGTTTGTCGAAACACTCCCAGATATGATGCAGCCATAATTTTTTTTTAAATATGCCTATATCTTGATGACCACTGTTCAGTTAAGTTTCAAGTATTGCAGCTGCAGCCCATTTTAAGGAGATTCATAGTTAACTATAGAATGTAATGTCAGTGAATGTTCTTCAGATAAATGCAGCAGTCTGAATGCTATCTCTGTACAAATGGTGGTTTTGATGCCACACCTCAGCTTTCCGTATTGAGACCTTTAACCTCACAACTCCCTTACTTATATAACACACTTGAAGATTGCTCTGGGTCTCATGATGACTCAGATTTGTGTAGGAATTGTAAGATTTGCAAAGTAAGATGACTTTTATACTAACTATATTTGGCAGGAAATCGTTCATTGCATTTACTTTGGTAGTGTACAATATTATCACTTATCAAAAAAGGCACTACCATGCACACTACAAAGAACCAACCAGGATAAATGCAGTTTAGAGGAGGGCAAAACGGTGTTTGCATGGACATATGTGTACCAGTAGTCATTTATGGAGTGGCAAGTGTTAAATAAAGAAAGTTTGAGGGTGCATTAAAAAAAACTTTGAAGTATGTCCAGGAAATAATGTCCAAGAGGTTGCCATTACAAAAGTTGAGAACAGGAAATCATATGAAAATATAAGATTAATAGCTAACGGGAGCTACAAAGAACTATTCTTTAGAAGAAGAGCAGTGAGTGGTTACATCCTTTCTTATATGGTAGCATAGTCAGAAATTGTGAGAGCTTCCAGTGAGGCATAGGATAAGTTTAATTGTTTATATAGGATGGGGAAAATAAGCTGCTGGTTAAGCAGGATGTATAGCTTTCTCCTGATATGGGGGGGGGGGCATTTTAATAAAAAGAATGCCATGTACTGTCTGTCCAAACTTTTAGCAGTGATTACTGCTATAATATATTCCAAAGTAAATGATCTAATGTGCCACTAAATGCCTTATATTTTAGGCATTGTGCAGTTTTACTTTTGCACCTGGGCAGGAAGGTAGAAAGTGGGCCAGTTTTAGATATTGAAACTTAAACTGTCTTTTATAAAGTTGTAAAAGATCAGTACTTTAACAATGCATCTCTAGATACAGACCACCATCCCTTAATGTTTGATAAATACACTTAATTTTTCTTGACATTTTATGAAACGGAGAACTCTACACTAAGTAATGAAAAAAATCTTGGAAGTTTGATAGATTTTGCAAGTTTGATAGAGAAAACAAAAGACACTGCACTACTTTCATGATCTGTGTTTGCAGAAGTGACATTGTTCATTATAAAATATGCAAGGCACACAAAAGGAAGAAGACATTTGTCTTTCACATGCTATTGAATTTAATGAAAATATTTAGAAAATTTAGGTTAATAACAGAATTTTACTTATTTAATTTGCTGCCAAAAGTTCAAAGTAAATTGGTAAATAATTCCTTTCTATTCTATTTAGCCTAATTATAGTTTTTCAAATAAGTATTTTCTTCTGTGAGCGTCTAGTGATTTTGTTATAAAAATGATACACAGTAGGCAAGATTAAAGAGAAACGCACAACTTTTATGAAAAAGTAAATTGTGGATATCAATGCATTTTTTTATAAGCACACCTTTGGCTTCAGAACACCTGTTGGAATTTTATTTAACTGTTAAATAGTTATTGTGCAGTGTGTAACATCAACAGGTTGGGACCATTACAGAATTTTCTGTTTTTCTTTAAAGCTGTGTTTCTTTTGCCATGCAATTGATCTAATTCATGAAAAAAATTCCATCTTTAAACATTTGCCTAATTGCTTTTTTTTCTTTGTACATTTTTTTGTTATACGACTGTTATTATGCCTCCTTCACCCTGTCTGCCACACACTCCTTTTCCATGGCAACACCTTTGCAATAATAAAATGCTAATAGTAGCAGTACTGTGACTGCAAATGTTTAAATTTCCCTGAACATTTTAGTTTTCTTTTAATTACCCAGCCATACTTTTTTATTCTTTTGAATGTATTAATAAGGTATTGTGGTATATAACAGTAATATTTCACTGCATATGTCTGAGTACAGATACAGACTGAACAAGGATAAATGGCTTTCATTTTTTGCTAGGAATAATGCTATTACTCCTAGAGCTTTTTCTAGGATTGTTATAAAATCAAGTAAATGGTTTAAGTATATCTGAATGGAGTTAGGAAAATATATGAGAAAAAGAAAGGAAAAAAAATCCGCATGGTAAAATGCTTTATTCAAAAAACATGCAGTAAAAAAGTTATTCAAATAAAATAACTAGGTTTAGAGAAGCCCTGCTCTTCATTAGGCAGTAAAGCCTATATAATTATAGAAGCAATAGTAGAACTTGCCACATATTTAAACCCACGAGTCAGAAGAAATCGCATAATGAAAACTACTACTGTCTAGTTTTCTAAATCTTTGCAGCCTTAACATAGGTTTTAATGAGAAACCAGTATGAAATTGTAATACATTAACACTGCTATATATCTTCTGCTAACAATAAATTATCTAAATAATTTCCATCTCGCATGCCATTTTCATTGCATATAAAACCAGAAATCATCAGTTATATACATGGCCAGCCTCTAACATATATTTAGACAAGGACCCTAGCTAAGCATGTACAAGCAATGACAAACTGAGAAATTATGCCAAAACTACCAAACAAAATTTCATGGAACCAAGACTCTCTGCAAGTAGCTTAAATCACAACTCGTGGAAACATATAAAAACGTAAAAATACTAAAACTTTTAATTTAAGTGCGTTAAAATAGCGATACACTTTTCGTCAAGACCAATGTCTTAACTTCCTCAGAAACTTTGACAAAACCAAAAGACTGTTATTTAAAGCATAGTGTTAACAAGCACATACTAATCCAATAAATCCTTAAAGTTGTATACTAAAATTTGACATAAACAAGTGATTTTACGCCACTACTATTAAATGTATATTTTCATATGCCCCACTTTAGTGCTTTACCCACCAAAGCTGGCATGATATTTAAAAACTTTTAACCACTTCTAAAAAACTTATATAACACTTATAAAATAATACAAGCCTTAAACATCACTTTACAGTTAGCAATGCATTAAACTAAGTTTAACGAAAAATACATAAACATGGTATATATAAATATGGATAGAATCAAATAATAATGAAATAAAATAAATCAAGATAATTTAAATAAATTAAATAGAATGAAACATTAACCTATAATATAAAATGTATGACTGTACCATAAATGCACCTCTCAAAATTCTATAGAACCCAGATTATTTAATTATCTTGATTTATTTTATTTCATTATTATTTGATTCTATCCATATTTATGTATTCTATGTTTATGTATTTTTCATTAAACTTAGTTTAATGCATTGCTAACTGTAAAGTGATGTTTAAGGCTTGTATTATTTTATAAGTGTTATATAAGTGTTTTAGAAGTGGTTAAAAGTTTTTAAATATCATGCCAGCTTTGGTGGGTAAAGCACTAAAGTGGGGCATATGAAAATATGCATTTAATAGTTGTGGCGTAAAATCACTTTTTTATGTCAAATTTTAGTATACAACTTTAAGGATTTATTGGATTAGTATGTGCTTGTTAACACTATGCTTTATATAACAGCCTTTTGGTTTTGTCAAAGTTTCTGAGGAAGTTAAGACATTGGTCTTGACGAAAAGTGTATCGCTATTTTAACGCACTTAAATTAAAAGTTTTAGTATTTTTACATTTTTATATGTTTCCACGAGTCGTGATTTAAGCTACTTGCGGAGAATCTTGGTTCCGTGAAATTTTGTTTGGTAGTTTTGGCATAATTTCTCAGTTTGTCATTGTTTGTGTAACATGGATCCAGACATATCGCCTAGCTCGACTCCTACTCCAAGTTACAGCGGAGGAGAGGGAAACTTGACGGTCCTTATAGAATTACTGTCCCAAAAAGTGGACAGTTTGACACAGAGACTTGACGGGACCAATAACTTACAGCAGGACTTCAGGGGTCCTAATACAGCAAGCAATGCAGCTCCTGTACCTTTAAATACAAACTTAGTGCCTCAACCTGGACGTCCCTTTTTGGCGAAGAACCTACAACGTCGACTGTTTCGGGAGTTCGTAGAAGCGTTATTGCTGACGCAACTAGCCTGGGACATGTGAATAGAGGAGGTTTCCAAATGGATAACAATACAATGCATACAGAACAGAATTTGAATTCTTGGGTACATAGAGCTTTTGTATTTAACGACACTTGTACGATTAATGTGCCTGAAACCAACCAGGAGGTATAAGCATGGATTTATCTACGAAACTGAATTTATTTGATGAGAAGTTGGTTAAGGTACGGAAGCTTCAATTAGAAATAGCATACTTCCGTGAATGCATCAATTTAAAAATCATTCCTAAAGGGCTTAGACAGTGGCAGTTCCCCACGGGGCTTGTTGATGGATCTGTATTCCATAAAGCCCTAATCTCTTTGTTTGACAAACAGGGTGCTGAGTTGTTGGATTTGTTTTGTACACATTATCAATTAATAATTGACAGCCTTTTGGCTGAAATAGAGGAGTTGGACTCCTCAATAAAAAATGATACAGGTTTTTTTAGATACCGGTTTGAGTATGACCGGATTTTTGTTAGTATCGACCAGCATCTAACAAAATTGAATTTGACTAAAATAAAGAAAATTAAATGGGATCTTAAGGACTATGAAGCAGGTGTTGCCTATCCAAAACCACCTACTGTCCAAAGGGGAACACTTACTGGTGTTAATAATATTTCAAATGCCAGGGATAATATACAAAATGTAGAAACTGAGACACGAACAACTTCTACCAATCTTAATAGTCCACAAATAGAGAACAACTACCAGGCTGATTCAGGAACTATCCGCCGAAGTGAAAGAATAGCAAATAATAATAACAATTCTGCTAATTCAAACACTTTGGGGCAGAATAAATTCAAAGGCAATTATAACAAAAGAAATTTTCGTGTACGGGCCTCGAGACCAGGGGCTCAGAATACCAGATCAATGAAGAACAAAAAGAAGAAATGGTAGTTAATATGGACTATGGTGATTTTTTAACTAAAGAAGTTAAATGTAATGTGTTGCATAATTCTAGTTTTGACTTCAAGATTTTCAACTACACGGACATTTTTATTTGTCCAGAAACAATTGACTTGTTGGCAAAGGGTTGTACATTTGTTCCTACCGTTCAGTTTGATGTGGCAAGCACTCTGGTTGATTTGAAGTTATTCACTAGAAAACTCAACTTATTAGCTTTAATGGGTGAGAATTTTAATAACAATTCTGACTATTATGTTTCCAGTGTTTACAATCCCCCTTTGCACCCACTTCTAGCACTTTTTGAAAGGGTGAATTAAGTAGATTTATGGAATTTAAGGAAGTTCGGGTCATTTCCAAGTTATTTGAATGGTTATAAACAAAATATTAATAAAGAAGAGAGAGAAACTTTAAAATTTTTACGCCAGGCCCCGATTCGTATCGTGAAACCGGATAAAGGTGGGGGCCTTGCTATAATGACCATCAATGATTATAATACAAGAATGTTAGCTATTTTAGATAGTCATACTTATGCAAGAGCCTCTAGGAACGAAATGTATGGGGCATATAGAAAGGTATCAGCTTTCATAGAAGAACTTTATATTGAAGTGAGAATAGACAAAAGTTTATATAATTATTTGCTTCAACCGGCACCTAGGATTCCCCTTCTTTTTGGGATTCCAAAGTTACATATATGTGTGAACAATCCACCTATGAGACCATTGGTGGATGGAAGAGATAGTATTACATGCACGTGTGCTAAAGTTTTGGATAAAATCTTACAGAAATATATTAAATGTGAGGAACAAATTTCAAAAGATTCATGGTCGTTTTTACATGCTATTAATAATTTAGAGTTTAGTGCTAGCTGTTTTTTTGTAACAGTAGATGTAAAGGACCTATACTCATCCATCCCACATGCAGTTGGGATTGAATGGGTCTCACACATGTTAAGAATTTTTCAGGCACCTACTAGTGAGATCAAATTAGTAGAAGAACTAATAGATACAGTTCTTTCGTATAATTATGTATTATTCAATAATGAAATTTTTCATCATAAAATTGGAGTGGCAATGGGCTCCCCTTGTGGAGCAGGCCTGGCAAACCTGGTTATGGCATACTGGGAAAGAACTTTTGTGTTAAACAATTTAGAGTTTGGGGACCAAATTTTGTTCTATACCCGCTTTTTAGACGACATATTTATTTTATTCCAAGGAACAAATGTCGAATTAAAGTGATTGTTGGAAATGTTTAACAACAGTACTGACTTCTTGAGATTTACGTCTAGTTATAGTAGGGACAGAATAGTATATTTAGACGTGGACCTAAGGAAGGATTGTGATGAAGAAATGTATGTTTCTAAAATCTTTCGGAAAGACACTTTTTCCAATATGTATTTACATTTTACTAGCTGTCATCCTATACACCAGAAGAGATCTGTGGTTAAGGGACAGTTGGTCAGGGCTTCCAGGATGACCACAAGGGATGAAGAGTTTGAGGAAGAGAGTAACTTAATGTTAACCTTTTTCACACAGAGGGGTTACCCGTTGCACTTCCTCCATGAGATCACCAAAGAAGTCCAGTGCAAAAGGACAGCAGGAGTTCTTGTCCCAATACTTAGTAAGGTTTGTGGAGAGAGTGTAGTGTTAAGGACTAATAAGGAATTGTTAAACATTTGTGGCTTAATTTGCACATTTAACATTGACTCTCATAAAATAACAAACATTATTATGAAGAATTGGGACTTCTTGATGGGTGACAAACACTTTAGAGATATATTTCCAGAAAGGCCTAAAATTATATACAGGCGCGGCAATAATTTAAAAGAAATTTTGGAAGCCCATTGCCGACTATATACTAACAAAGAGGGCATGTATAAGTGTAACATGTGTAGGTTCTGTAAATACATGGATGTAGGATGTAATTTTAAAATAGGAAATGAGAAATACACATCTAATGGGAGATTTAATTGTAGCAGCAAACAGGTGGTTTACCTAGCTAAATGTACTTTGCCCAGCTTTCTATATCGGTAAAATCGATAGAAAGCTTAGCGAAAGGATTTATGAACATATTTATTGTATCGGTAGAAATAAATTGGAAAATGCACTAGCTAGGCATACCAGTGAATTTGAGGGTCATGAATTTAAATTTAGGGTTATCGACCAATTGAGGAATGATGGAAGGGGTGGTCCAGAGTCCCTAAAATTGGAAAGGAAAGAACTTTTATGGCAACTCAGAGTGAATGCCTGTCAATATCCAGGCATTAATGAAATGAGCTGTATTATGTGTATCCTAAGGTTGAAAAATCTAGCTAGATAATACTAAATTAGTGTTATAAAACAAATCATTATATTAATATTGATATTGAACTTGTATGATATCCCCTAATTAATTTAAGGTTTATGGAAAATTAGGTGGTTTAACAGGTCAAGATTTTGAAATAAATATTCCTCTAGTGGAAGCTTGGATAATCTGGGTTCTATAGAATTTTGAGAGGTGCATTTATAGTACAGTCATACATTTTATATTATAGGTTAATGTTTCATTCTATTTAGTTTATTTTAATTATCTTGATTTATTTTATTTCATTATTATTTGATTCTATCCATATTTATGTATTCTATGTTTATGTATTTTTCGTTAAACTTAGTTTAATGCATTGCTAACTGTAAAGTGATGTTTAAGGCTTGTATTATTTTTTAAGTGTTATATAAGTTTTTTAGAAGTGGTTAAAAGTTTTTAAATATCATGCCAGCTTTGGTGGGTAAAGCACTAAAGTGGGGCATATGAAAATATACATTTAATAGTAGTGGCGTAAAATCACTTGTTTATGTCAAATTTTAGTATATAACTTTAAGGATTTATTGGATTAGTATGTGCTTGTTAACACTATGCTTTAAATAACAGTCTTTTGGTTTTGTCAAAGTTTCTGAGGAAGTTAAGACATTGGTCTTGACGAAAAGTGTATCGCTATTTTAACGCACTTAAATTAAAAGTTTTAGTATTTTTACGTTTTTATATGTTTCCACGAGTCGTGATTTAAGCTACTTGTGGAGAGTCTTGGTTCCATGAAATTTTGTTAAGCATGTACAAGCAACAAGTTATGAAGATGTATTTAATATTTATGGCTATAGGTAGCATCCATGAAAAAGTATAAGGGGTGGTGACATTAGGAATACCACTGAGCAATTAGAAGCTAAGTGGATAATAAGGTTAAGAGGTGACTATGGACATAGGTTAAACAAATGTATACCTATAAAGCCTAAGTTAAAAATCTAGACCTTTATGTGTTTTTAGATATAAACATTTTTATTGCCATAAAAGTTTTTATACATTTGTTATAGAGTTTTATTATATATATTTTTGTAACTGTTCGTTTGTGTTAATTTTAAGTCATGTGATCAATATGTAATTAAGAGTTTTTATATTTATTTGAGATGTTGGTAATGAGTATTATTAGCATCTGCTGAAGCAGCACAGATTGCGAAAGTGCTTATGAACTACATTTCCTGAATAAATTGCCCTTTATACTGGAGAACCTGGCTGTTTGGTCATTTTGTCTTTTTGGATTTACTTGCTGGACTTTTAAGTTACATTGGACTCTATATCATCTGAGTAGGTTGGTGGCAAGTTTTGCATATTTATTCATATATAATACTGTTTCCTGTTCAATAGCAAACCAAATACTACATTCATGTAATATTAGCAGTCTTGGTTTATGCTTATTAAGAAAATGCAACTGTTTCATATTTTAATTTTGAAACATGTCAGGCATGACAAAATCTAAAAAAGGTCTAAGACTTCCTGAAGTCTTACTAGTTTGTTGGACTTTAGTAATAAACATTATCTTATTACTAATGTTTATAGCAAATTCAAAAAAGTAAAACAAATAAATAAAATAACATTTGTTACATCAGCAGTAAATAATAATCTGAATTTTAATCCTTCTTTTAAAACCACTTTAGTCAGGCACAGTAGCATAAAACATCAAAATTTTTCCTGTGGCAAATATATTTTTCAGCTATTAGTACAAAAGTCACATTATCAAGATATCTACCATGGGATAGGATGTGTTTTTTTATATCAGAAATAAAATAATATTTTATGCAGGCCAGAGCCTTTCTCTGCTACTTAGTTTGGTTGTCCCAAACTATGAAATAATCTAGACAGGGAAGGGAGGGCAGCTCACATTTAGCTATAATAATAGACTAGGTAAGAATAAGAGGTATTCAGCATTTGTAAAGAAGTAAATGCCTAGGTAGTTAAATACCTGGTTAAGTAGAAGTTCGTACCAGATAGCCTGCATGTGTAGCAGTTAGAGCGTATGCTTTGCATGTAGTCATTAGCAGTTCGAGTCTCACGAAAGCTGTTTCCATTTAGGGGGTTGGGAAGGTGGCTTAATGGTTAAGGTGCTTGCCTTACAAGCACAAAGTGCAGGGTTTGAGTCTCCCAAGGGATAATTGGCTAGGCTTAAAATGGCTCACAAGGGCAGTTAGCTTAGTACTAATCTATGAACCTATGAATATGGCACAGTTCACATACAGCTGAGATTCTCACAAAATATGAGTTAGTTTATCACAGTGTAACAAAACCAAGACCTGTTAAACTGCAAGAACTAGCAACTAAGCAGAATGGACAGGGGAACGTTGCACATAATCAAAAGGCTGATAAAAATATTTGCTTCTCTTACATTAAGTTTGTAGATTCATGGTTGCAATTGCTTGAAGTTTCCCGTAAAAAATAGCAACATATAGGCAATGCCAACTAGAGAGGCAGTAAACTTCCAGTTTGAACAGCATAACATTCTGTATCATTTTATTTCCTGTGCAAATGTGTATGTAAACATGCATTGCTTTACTATATGTAGCTGTCACAGAAACAGTAGCTTTGTCAGCCATTATTTGTTTTTGCTCTGTTAAATGGTTCAGACAATTTCAGTAACTGAACTTAGGCACTTCCCAGTAAATCGAGTGATAAAGGCATACAGGAGTAAACATAAGTATAAATAATACACAATCAAAATTAAAGATATTATGATAAACCATTTAACATTGTCAGGTGTTCCTGCAAACCGTGTTGATTTCCATGGATGTACACTAAGTTGATTCTGTTCAGTTGTATTAAACCATCTACAAAAGTATAATAAATAGTCACTACGTCTTGCTTGCAGTCTTGTAATGTTCACGTTGTAGTGAACTCAGTTTCTTGTACTGAACTATCATGCAGAAATGGGAATCAGTTAAATCTTTTTTCACCTTTGTAACTGACTTCTGGGGTCTGCCAACAAACTGTAGCCCTCATTACAAAATAGTCAAGAAGTCAGTTAAGTAATTATACCATTTATAAATGTGCAATTGTGTACTTGTTTACTTGAAAATATTCAACAGCTAAGGATGTGGAGGAGGGTAAGTTTCCTTTCCATCTAGAATATGAGGTATGGTGAGATGAGGAGTCTGTTTTTCTTTACAATCTCACACAAAAAAGTACATATTTATAGCCAGATAAGCTTTCCTTAAAATGTAGAGAAGTACTTCCCTTACTAATAATCTTGATTACAACTGACTGAAAAATAACGTTCAGCCTACCATCACAGATTGAAACAAGCATTTTGCATATTTAAACTCACCGTGCAAATAAAAAAGTGTTTGTTTTTGCATATACTAATCTCATTGTTACACAAAAGTGGAGAATAGAGAAACTTCCTGAAATAGAGCACTATGGTCCTGCACAAACAACAAATGTGCTGTGCCTACATCTTGTTGGGCAATTACAACATGATCACATGGATATATAATAAACTCTGTAATCAAATGTCAATAAATAAAAAATGTGCACTTGTATGTATTCTGTCCATACAGCAGTTAAGCTATGATTCAGTAACTGTTCAGTGATCATTCAGTTTGAGTCTGTATAACTTTCATGCTAAAATGGTTTTCTGATTCTAACCTCCCATACCATACTTGCGAATAAGTAGTATTTGAAAGAAACTGGAATAACATCATAATCTGCTGCTCATTTTTTGCTAAGGAAATGAGCCTAGAGTGCTGTTTGAACTGAGTGCCTGACAGTGTTCTGAGCTTGCCTCTATTTTTAATTATTAAAAATTACATACAAAATACAACATGAATGCAAATATCCTGAAGCGAAAAATGTAGTCTGTAAAGTGTTAGGGATAGGAGAAGGAACAGTGTGTGTGTGTGTGTGTGTGTGTGTGTGTGTGTGTGTGTGTGTGTGTGTGTGTGTGTGTTGTTTAGTGTTAAGGTTAGGATTTGGGTTCATGTTAATGTTAAGCTTAGGTCTAGGGTTCAGATTAGTACACATGAGTAAGGGTACTGGGGGGGGGGGGTATTTCCAAGTGTTACCGCATTCTGACATGTTTGTAATTCTGACTTGTGAAATTCTGTGTTTGGAATTCTTTACTTTCAGAAGATCAAATATCAGTCTAATGACATGGACACATTTGAACATGTTTAGATTTAGAAAAAAAATAAAACAACATTTATAGGTTCATAGGTTCCTAGGTAGGTACTAGGCTATTGGCCCTTGGGCCTATATAAGCCTAGCCAAACGGTACCCTGGCTTTTGCCACCCAAGAAAATTATTTCCCTGTGCCACTGTCAAGCAGAGCCACAGAAGTGATCCCTGGGGTGAATTTCCTATCTCCCATCCAATCATCAAGATTTTTCTTGAAGAATGCTAATGAGGAGTTCTGTTTGATATAGATAGGTAGTTTGTTCCAGAGTATGGGAAGTCTCTGGGACAGGAATCTATCCCTCCAGCATGTTCTGTTTATTGTGGTGACAAGGTTTAGGTCCCTAGAGCATGTAACTCAGAGGGATTGGGATTTCTTTATGTGGAGCATGTCCAACAGCTCTGGGTTTGACATAGCTTTGTATGTTAGGCAGAGATCGCCTCTGAGTAGGCGATATGCGACAGAGTAAAGCTGGAGTTTTTTGAGACGGTCTGCATAGGACATCTTTTTGAGGCCAGTAATCCTCTTTGTGAGGTATTTCTGTGACCTTTCCAGTTGTTGTAGATGTCGTGTGAGGTACATACCAAAAGGGGCGTTGTACTCTGTAATGGGTCTAAAGAGTGATAAGTAGAGGGGAACAATGACCTCTTTTTTTCCTGGAAGAGAAACCTTTTGTGAAGAGGTGTTCCCTGTAGAAGGATTTCCTGACTACTGTGGCAATGTGATTATCAAAAGAGAGACTACTGTCCACCTGTGTCCCAAGGTCTCTTATCACACTTTCAGTGTTAAGTAGAATACCGCCTATGTGGTAGTTCATGGGTACAGACTTTTTACCAAAAGGGATGGCAATGCACTTTTGGCATTGAGCTTGAGGCCATGGCTTTGGCACCAGGCATCTGTCTCAGTGAGGCCCTTTTATAGGATATGCACATCGTTAGGAGATTTGATTATGGCTCCTAGTTTGCAGTCATCTGCAAACTTTGTTAGCCAAAGACCTTCTGTGTTAGCCTGTACTTCAGAGAAGTAGATACCAAACAGGAGAGGACCTAGGACTGAACCCTGTGGTACTCCACTTGTCACTGGTCTGAAGTTGGATTTAGAGTCTGCTACTTTCACAGTTTGTATTCAGTCAGTGAGCCAGTTGGCAACCCATCTTGTGACATAGGGATTTATACCTAGTTTAGTGAGTTTGTCTATAATTCCAGAGTGAGGGATGGTGTTGAAAGCCTTGGCGAGATCTAGATAGGCTGTGTGTACCACCTTACCCTCATCTACAGCTTTGGTGATCGCTTCAAAGAAGTCTATCAGGTTTAGGAGACATGATCTGTCTTTTACAAACCCGAACTGGGTAGGGTCCAGAGTTTGGAGATTACCAATGTCATTGTTTATAAGTTCCATGATGATATGCTCCATAACCTTGCAGACCAGGCTCATCAGGCTAATAGGGCAGTTGTTCCCAGGGTCCATGGTGGCTTCCCTTTTGTGGAGTGGGATAACCGTTGCTGTGCGCCATTCAGTGGGCACAAAGCCTGAGATGATGCTATGATTGAACATGGTACTTAGGTGGGGTGCCAGTTCGTTCTGTAGTTCATGTAGAACACAGTCTGGGATTTTGTCAGGTCCCATGGATGCTGTGTTCTTGGCTTTGGAGAGTGTGTTTTTTTACCTGTGCAGCCATGATTACAGGTACTTTGCATTCTTCCGGTATAGAGATGGGCCCTTTAGGGGATGAGAGAGGGGTAAAGTTAGCACTGAACCTATCTGCCAGGATGTTGGCAATATCAGTTGGTTCTGTATATTTAGTGCCATTGTGCTGTAACTCAGAGCAGATCTGAGTGTTGCCATTGAGATTCTTGACATAGCTATAGAATGCTTTGTGGTTGTCTTTAGAATCCGTGGCGATTTTGTTTTCGTAACTAGCTTTGGAGAATTTTATGAAGGATCTCAGCTTTTTACTGAGGCTGACCACGGAGTTCCTCCAATCATGGGATTTTACTCTTTTTTGCAACAGTTTCTTCTGTTGTAGAGTTTGTTTATAGCAGGGGACCACCAGATTGGCTTCCTTTTTTTGCCACATCTCTTGTACTGTTTTTTGTCTAGCTTTCTGATCTCGACTCCCCACTGTCCAAACCTATATGTTTCCATAATTGTTCCAATAAAGCTAGATTTACTGAGCTTCTAATAGCTGAAAATATTGGGCCAAAGAATATCATACTTTACTGGAGAGGAGCAGGAAATGGCCTCACTCATGTTAAAGGACACTAGCAAGCAGTTTTGCTAGCATTCATTAGATGTTACGCACATTCTCCTAAGACATCAGCCAGTGCTCCAATAGCATTTGCCAGGCTTGCCTCATATGATCTCAGGCATCACTCTGTACCATAGCCTTCATCCTGGAGTATCTGATGATCCATCAGATTCTTGATTATATCTTCCTACATCCCGTTAGTACCCTGGGCAACTTGTAGAACCTATTTTATGACAAGTGCTATCTGGAACATAAACCCTGCACTACTGTACTGCAGTATAATTTCCATCTCATTGAGTTTACTAGAAGGGTTCCCTGTTGAAATCTTGAGACTCTCGTTGCTGAGTCCTGTAAAATAAAAAAAAATTTTCAGGGGATGCAAGCTCTCCTACACCTCCCTGATGTGGGGAAAAAGACCCCACCCCACATTTATATATATATATATATATATATATATATATATATATATATATATATGGGTCTACTACTAATTACCGACACGACGATTCCCCGACAGAAAACTCCCCGACGCCAGATGACCGACATCACACAAACCCGACAACGCAAAACACCGAACACCATTACACCGAACACCATTACACCGACACACGGAACGTAAACAACACGCAACACTACATAGCATACACACTAGCCCTGACCCAAACCCTAACCCTAAGGTCCGACACTATCGCACACTTCACCTACCTGCACCCTAACCCTAACTCACTTAACCCACCCCTAGCCCAAGCTCCGACACTAACGCACACTTCACCTACCTGCACCCTGACCCTAACTCACTTAACCCACCCCTAGCCCAAGCTCCGACACTAACGCACACATCACCTACCTGCACCCTAACCCTAACTCACTTAACCCACCCCTAGCCCAAGCTCCGACACTAACGCACACTTCACCTACCTGCACCCTAACCGTAACTCACTTAACCCGTCCCTAAACTACAGTCCCTCACTAGCACACACTTACCTTACCCGAACCATACCTCCGACACGAACACACACTCACCTTTCCCACAGCCTAACCCGACATCCCACAATCTCGAGCACTTACCTGACCGCTCCTAACTCCGTCACCATCGCACACTTACCGCGTCGCGATCGCACATTTCCTTGTCGGTCTTTCCGCTGTCGGCAAATCACCCTGTCGGTACACTTACCTGTCGGTCATCTGGCGTCGGTGAGTTTTCTGTCGGGAAATCGTCGTTTCGGGCATTAGTAGTAGACCCATATATATATATATATATATATATATATATATATATATATATATATATACTAACTCTAAGATTGCCATACTGTGGCAGAAAGAGAATATTCTGAGAAATGGCAATCCCGGACTTAGTATATGTACGTGTAAGAGATTTGGTCATTCAGTCCCCACACTATGGGATATAGTAATGCGGGTCCTGAGATTTTAAACAGTTACCTACTAGAAGCTTAGTTAAATGGGGTCATTAATGAATCATTGTACCTCACTTTCTCAAGGCAGAAAGCATATATCTGATGTTATTAATCTTCATTCATTCCTTATGATGGGTTATCTGTTCCATCCTTGGAACCGAGCTGGCCTTATACCAAGCTCACGTCAGCCAAAAATTCTCAAGCAAAGACCCTACCCACAATGCTCTGCTCCCTGTTACCTCAGATCTCATTTGCTGTATTGCTGTACAGCCGTGACAAGCCTTCTCTCTCAGCTAAGTCTTCAATTTTTTGAAGTTTTTCTATTAGTGTATAGAAAGTTTTCAGTTCTTCACTCTCTCTATCTTCTTACCCTATCGCAACTTTGAGACTCTCTCCCTATAGTATATTCTGTCCTTTTTCTTACCTTTGAGGTAATTCTCCATTACAATCATTGGAAATTCTTTCTCTACCTTTCTCACCTTTCTGGGTACTTTCATAACCTTATAGTAGTATCGTAGTTTTTCCCATGATATTACAATGTTGGATAAGAAAAGTAGTGTTGGTTTCAAACAATGTACAGAATGCGGCCGTACGTTACTGCTTTCTGATGGTCATGATTTGTGTGTTTGTCTGAATGTCTCCCAACTGTTAGTGGGCCCCCCGTGTGGGATTTGTGGAAATTTCTTGACTGGGACTCTGAGTGAAAGGAAGAACAAACTTATTCTAAAAGGCCTCCTTAAATCTCCTTTCTGCGAGGCTATCTCTGGGTCAGAGAGCTCATCGCCTCCTTCTAAACCCCATAAGAGGCATTCTTCTTCTTCCTCCTAGAGGTCGCTCACTTCATCTCCCTCTGGTGATCACAAGGAGTTGACTCACAAAAAGGTAAAAATTTCGGGCCCGGTGCTGCCATCTGTGGTCTTTTCGGCCCCAACCTCGGCACCACCCCAATTTGTTCTCACTCCAGCTGTATCTTCTTCACCACCACTGGAGTTCCTGGTGCAGACACTCATGGCTCCAACAGTATCACCGCAGCCTTTTTCGGCACAGCTGGTGTCGGTGCAGAGACTTTTGGCACTGTCTCTACATTTACAGTCTCCTTCAGCACCATTGGTGCTGACTCCTTTGGCTCCATCCTTACTGATGCAGTCAACTTCCGAGATACTGCCCTCTATGGTGCAGATGCCTTCGGCACTTACCTGCTCTGTGCAGACATCTTCCTTGGCACCGTATTCATCGGTGCAGATACTTTCTTTGGCACCATATTCTTCGGTGCAGACACCTTTTGTGGCACCGTATTCATCGGTGCAGACACCTTCTGTGGCACCGTATTCATCGGTGCAGACACCTTCTGTGGCACCATATTCATTGCTGCAGACACCTTCTTTGGCACCGTATTCATTGCTGCAGACACCCTCAATGCCTATGGCATCACCTTTGTCGGCACAGATATCCTCAGCATCATTCTCCTTAGTGCAGACACCCTCAGCTCTGGGCTCTACATTACACGAACTCTCCAGAACTAAGTACTCTCCCTCCATAGAGCCTTTTGTGGGAAGTCAGTACAGGCCCTTTTTAGACAGGCCAGAATTTCCATCAGGTCTCTGTATGAGGTCGACCAGGAGCTTCTCCGAACAGGATGTGTTGTGGCTTGTCTACCAGTTGCTTGTGGCCAAGGGACTCTCTCTAATCCGTCTAAAGCTGCACTCCCTCTTGCAGTTGACCATATTTCTCTACAGACTCCCATCTTACACTCCTTCTTCGACTTCCAGGAAAGTATCGAAGCCCCTTCCTCCAACAGCAGCTTCCCTTCTTTCAGCACCAACAGTGGACCTCACTTTGGAGCCAGAATCATCCTCATGGCCCTTGGTGCACTGGGCACCAGGCCCTTCTCAGGCTAATGGCTGTGCCGTGGGGGCAGGCATTCTTGGTTCGACGCACATATTTTCTATGGCACTCACAGGAATCCTCCTCCCGTCATGCTGCACAGCCCTTGTGAGACTCCTGGTCTGGAGGTCGGCTCTTCAGAGTGGGGTGTGACCCCGGTCCCGAGGTTGTCGTGCTCGGTTCCAGGCTCTCATACCTCTTTGGGTGGTCTGGCCTTCCAGGCCATGAAGAGGGCACTTGCCTCTGCTGGCAAAACATCCCTGTCAGAGTCCTTGCCCCCCTCTGTGCCACAACTGTCGCAAGCCACAACTACTGGATCCCGGGCACAAGGGCCTCAGGCTTCTTCCCCGCAGGAGATCCCTTCCTCTTAATTTTCCCTAAAGCTCACCACTGAGGAAGTCCCTTGCAAGGCTTCGTGCAAGAGGAAGCACATGGACTCCACTGAGGAGTTTCTAACCGAAGATACGGACTTTGATGATACGGACTTTGATGATGGAGAAGGGTCCCCATGGTCACCCTCTGATGAGGTGCCCTTTGGTGACATCCTCTATCTTAAGACAGAGGGGCAACTGGAAGTCCTCCAACCCTTCCTCAGAGGAATACATATTCCTACAGGCCTTTAGTGCCTGGCTCCCTACCTCCTGGGTTACCCCGCTGGCTGATGAGCTTGTCCAGCTCATCGTCCAACGTGCATGGAAGGCTTCTGACACTTTTTGGAAGCTATATCTCGGAGGCCTGACAAAATTTTATCTCCCCCTGCTGAACATCCTTGTTGGTCCAAAGGCCTTCCAGTAGATACCATTCCAGAAGAGAGCCAGGCTGTCCATCCGCCCAATAAGGAGTCGCGGGTGATAGACTCAGGAAGTGTGTGTTTGCTTCATCGACCTTTGCTGTAAGGTCCTTGAACTACTTGGCACACTTTGAGGCTCGAGAGGGACCTTATCAACCAACTCTCTGAAACCTTGGCAGGAGCTGTTTCTGATGAGGTGTGCGACACGGTAGCCTCTCAGCAACCCTGGAATCTGTATCCATTTCTTCCATGTGCCTCATTTCACATGCAACAGAAATAGCGGCTAGAGCGGCAGGTGCAGGCATAGTCACGAGATGTCATGCCTGGATGCGCCTTTGCAGACTCCTTTAAGGCTTCCTTTATAAATGCCCCATTGAGGCCTCTGCATTGTTTGGCCCAAAGGTTAAGGATACGCTGGCAAGGTGCAAACAAGATGGTAAGACCCTGTTTGCTGTTGGTGTCTGACACTTCACCCCTCAACGATTCTACTCCAGAAATCAGAGGAGCGGGAAGATGTGGCACAGAAAATCACAGGGCTCTTTCCATGATGCACATGCCGAGTTCTCCCCTAAGGGCAGAGGGGGGAAATCTTAATGGAAGATGCCCCTTTTGGGGCAGGGGAGGTCTGCAAAACTGGGGTTCCAGAGATTCTTTCTCTGGGCAACCCTACCAGCGCTCCTGAAGCGTTGCCCGACTGCTCACCTCTGGAAGCGGTCGGGGTCATTTTTCCTTGTACCCTACTGGATGGTGAACCATAACCACCGATTCCTAGGTACAGCAGATAATATCCAGAGGTTACTGCATTCCCTTCCATCTCTGTCACACTTCACCTAGAAACTTACGCGACATCCCACCCAGTCAAGGGGAAGCATCAGCACATGAAATCCGAATGCTGCTACAAAAAAGTCATCCAAACAGTCCCCCCAGACCAGATAGGATCCGTTTTTTACTCAAGATTCTTTTTAGTGCCAAAAAAGACAGGGGACTGAAGACCGATTCTGGATCTCAGCACACTAAACAAATTTGTAAAAACAGAGAAATTTCTGATGGTCACAGTTCAGTCTATCCTTCTTGTTTTGGAAGAAGACAATTGGATGTGCTCTATAGATCTTCAAGATGCATATTACAATATAAAAGTGGACAAACACTCAAAAAGATACCTCTGCTTCTGCATAGGAGCCAGTCACTACCAATTTAGAGAACTGCCCTTCAGTCTCTCTACAGCCCCCAGAGTGTTCATCAAATGCATGGCAGTGATTATCACTCACCTGAGACTTCAAGGATTCCAGGCATTTCCATACCTAGACGACTGGCTCCTTACCACCCCCAAAAAGCGTCTACTGGAGGAAGCCCTGGATTACACTATTCTCACAGCTCAGTGCCTGGGAATTGCTATAAACTGGTAGAAGTCCAACATGACACCAGCACAATCTTTAGAATTCATCAGAGCTCTGTTGGACATGAGAAATTGCACAGCATCTCTTCCGGATCAGAGACTTTAAAGAATAAGACAACAGGTTCAGCCACTAATCTGTCACCACAAATCTTCTGCTCGGTCTGTACTCCAACTCTTGGGGTCGATGGCAGCCTCGATCACCATTGTTCCTCTGGCCAGGTTCCACATGAGACTTCTTCAGTGGCTACTTCTCACTCAGTGGTACCCTCTACATCTTTTGTCTTTTCAGATAAGTGTAACTCAGAGATGCAAGCAAGACTACCTCTGGTGGACGTCTCAAAATCCCCAACAATGGTCTTGCCCCTTCAGCCAAAAGCCACAGTGACCATGGACACCTCCCTGATGGGGTGGGGGGGGGCTATGTCAGGGAAACTTGGTCCAAGGCACCTGGTCGGAGACTGGGGCTCATTTGCATATCAATGTCCTGGAACTGAGGGCGGTGCTACTAGCATTCCAAGCATTTCACTTGATCCTTCCATCAGGGACTGTTGCAATCCAATCAGACAACATGTTGGTAGTCTGGTACATCAGCAAGCAAGGGGGCATCAGATCTTACCTGCTATGCCGAGAGGTCCTGAGAATATGGCAATGGGTGACGGCTTCCAACCGCTTTCTAATTGCAACACACATTCCCAGGAGCTCCAACGTGATTGTGGACAAATTGAGAAGGTGCATTCTACAACATCACGAGTGGTCCGTCAATCCTCTGATAGCGGCAAAAATTTTCAACCGCTGGGTCCAGCCTTGCTGTGATCTATTCACCTCCCCAATCAACTAGAAGTGCAGCAACTACTTTGCCCTGATCCCCCCTCTGGGACAGTCACCGAAAGACACTCTAGTTCACGCTTGGCCCTCGGGTCTACTTTGTGCTAACCCTCTACCTCACATTCCCCAATTTTTGAAGAAAGCATGGCAGTTGAAGAGCAAAGTAATCCTCATTGCACCTTATTGGCCTCGACAAGTTTGGTTCCCCTTTCTTTGGCCTCACCTGCTAGATTGACCATGGATTCTCAATGCAACTCTGAGGTTGACCTCCCATCCGCAGGGTCTGACCCACCCCAGTCTAACAAACTTGAAGCTGACAGCTTGGTTTCTCCACTTCCAATGATTGCCAGACAGGATAACCTCTCCTCCCCGGTGCACAATATTCTTATTGCATCTTGTAAATCATCCACCAGGCTAATCTATCTCCGCAAATGGAAAAGATTTACCTTATGGGCATCGAACAAACAATTGGAGCCCTTTTCAGCCCCAGTTTTGGTGGTATTAGATTATTTACCAGATCTCTTTCAATTTGGGGTATCCGCCTCTACTGTTCGTGTTCATTTAGCTGCCATTTATAATTTCCACATTGGCTTCCAGGACTCTTCACTCATGTCACACAGACTCTGTAAGACTTTCTTGAGGGGCATTTTTTCACCTAAAACCTCCCTTTAGAGAACCAGTACAACCTTTGGACCTGGCTTTGGTTCTGCAAGCCCTAACAGCACCCCCCCTTTGAATCTGCATCTTCATGTGACTTAAAGTACCTCTCTTGGAAAACCTTGTTTCTGGTTGCTATCACATTGGCCAGATGTCTGTCAGAACTTCGTCTTATGCATCAAATGTCCCTACCTTATTTTCCATAAGGATAGTCTCACTAAGAACTAATTCCTCCTCCTTACCGAAAGTGGTGTCATAGCAATCTATCAACCAGTCTATTGACCTCCCAGTATTTTTTCCTAACCATTCTAACAAGAGAGAGTATTGCCTGCACTCCCTAGATGTTCACAGGCAAATCAGTTTTTATTTGGACAGAACAAAATCTACCCATAAATCAGACAGATTATTTTTGTTTTTTTCTGGACAAAGGCTAGGTTGTCCTGTTTCTAAAGTTACATTAGCATCATGGTTGAGAAATTGTATTACCTTCATCTACAGCAAGAACAACATCACCTTGCCTCACAAAGTGAAAGCCCATTCTACAAGGTCAATGGCAACTTCAGCAGCTTTCCATGCTAGGGCTTTCCTCAATGACATTTGCTCACCTGCGACTTGGGCCAACCCCACCATACCTTTATTCCTCATTACAAATTGGATTTGGCCTCCAGTGGAAGAGCTTCTTTTGGTTCCATGGTGCTCAGGAATGTCCATCCATGAGGGCCGCCCAGGGATACAGGTAGCTGGGGACTCTGTCCCATTGTAAGGAATGAACAAAGATTAACAACATCAGATAAAGAAGTTATGCCTTTCCATAATGTTCCATCTGTGTTGTTAATCTTCGTTCATTCATTACTCCCCACCCTCCATCCCCCTCCGAAGGTTCCTGGTGGATTTCGTATCGTCCTTCTTCCATTCTTTTAGGTCTGTTATGACCAGAAGTAGCCTCTACTTTTGTCTATCAACTTGCAAACTCAATCTGAGGTAATGGGGAGCAGAGCGTTATGGGTAGGATCTTTGCTCGAGAGTTTTTGGCTAACTCGAGCTTGGTATAAGGCTGGCTCAGTTCTGCAGATGGAACCGATTACCCATCGTAATGAATGAGCGAAGATCAACAACACAGATGGAACGTTGTGGTAAGACATAACTTCTTTTTATGTACGCACATGCATGTGCATGTATGAGTGTGTGTGTATGTGTGTGTGTTATATTTTGGAAAGATATTAATGACTAACTTCTGACTGTAATGAAAGCTTATGCCATAATCTTGGACGGTGCATAGTTTATCTGATGTATCTGTCTATTTCTTGTGACACTGATGCTTATTTTTAGTATTGGGATCCCCAAAGTAGTGTTAGTGCTCCCAGCAGTACATTCTATGCAGAGGCTTTCACATAGAACCAGCTCAGACATTGCCATAGAAGCCAGACAGAGGTCAACTCTAAGTAGTTGACAAGAAAGTTTAGCTAGGAATTATACCTTCTCAAGCTGATACAGTCGGCTTGTATGAAAGTTACGAAAGACAGTACTGTATTCAGTGATGGATTGGATCACTCATTTATAAAGTGGTATAATTCTCTTCTTGTGCAACTAAAAATGCTACAAAAGTCAGTACTGTATTCAGTGATGGGTTGGATCACTAATTTATAAAGTGATATAATTCTCTTCCTGTGCAACTAAAAATGCTAAAAAAAGACAGCACTGTATTCAGTGATGGGCTGGATCATTAATTAATGAAGTGGTATAATTCTCTTCCTGTGCAAACTAAAAATGCTGTTTAGAACTAGATGGGTTTGGAATGTTTTTTCTGACTTTGGTAATTATAGATGAATCAGAGTTTAATTTCATGTTCAACATTAGGACACTGTTATAGTAGCTTTAGCTGTTTGGGTTATAACCTGCCAAGGATGTGACCAACATGGAACTGACAGTTGGCTAGCGATCCCTCAAGGCTGGGCAGATAAGTTACTTGATGGATTAAACCTTCCGCTAACTTTTTTTAATGAGGAAAATTTTGTGTGGGGTTTTTCTGGGAAAGTTGTACGTTTTCGACTGAAAAACTTGCTTTTGCAAAGTTATTCACTGTGACTGGGGATTTTAAGTCAGTAAATGCTTGAGTAAACTATTTGTGTTTTCTGATTTTTTAACTTTTTCACTTACTGCATTAGTATTTGTGTGTTGGGGGACTTTCACTGTGTTCTTGGGGTGTCTTGAGATTTACTGACTTCCAAGTTCTGCTTCCTGACTTAATGGCTTCTTTCATGGTATGTAACCTGTGGAGCAGTCTACTTAGATCATCATATTGATCACTGCTGCAGTAGCCTTAGCTATATGGGTTATATCCTGCCAAGGATATAACAACCAGCCAAATTCAAAGCTTCAGGGCACCTTCCACATGCCCAAAATTTCAGGCAGTTCAAGCTGAGCTGACAAAAACACAAGATGTTATGTTGTCCTGTCTTGCTTTCATTCTTTACTGGTTAGATTTGGAACCAAGAATTGGTTCCAACTCGGCCAATACTAAAACTCAAGATCTTCCACTGGCTCGAGGCTATACACTATTCCATCATGCTTAGATTGATTACCCAGATCTTGTTTGCCACTAAACTAGATAGGGTGCTTCCTACTAGGCTCCAAGCTAAGTGGAATCATTATTTTCTTTTATACTGTCTTTCGGCTCTAAATATTTGATGTATTTGTTGAATTAGTTGTTTTAGTGTGCTACACAAGTTTTTATAAATCTGTTGCGATTTTGTTGCACTGCTCGTTGCTGGCCATTGTCTTTCGCTAGGCTGTTTATCTTCTCACCCGTATCCCAATCCTAAACTCATTTGAATTAGAGAGTTTTCGGTCTTGTTTTTTTAAAACAACAATCTTGTTTCTCCTTTTGCTATATCATAGGGTAGTCCATTTAAGTTAGAGGGCTCCCTTTCAGCCCATTTAATTTAGAGGGCTTCCCTCCCCTTCCCTTGCCTTTGTTTCCAGTGAGGAGTTATCGTTTTAGTCAGAGTTCCCTTCTGGCAAGAGGAGATTGTTGTTTAAGTTAGAGTTCTCCTCTGGCTTCTCTTTGCTTTGTTTGTAGTTGTTTCTGGTGTAATTGATAAAAGAAAGTTGCTCTCTGATTGTTGAGTAGTCTGCCTTGTACTGTTGTTAGTTATGTCTAACGATACTAAAGAAGCTAAGCCTTTGGGCTTCAAAAAAATGTGACCGTTGCAGCCAGAAAATGCCCTTGACAGATGGACACACCAGTTGTGTGTACGGTTTAGGTGCTGTCCATCTGCAAGAGTCGTGCTCTTTTTGCCATGCATTCAGCTCCAGAGTATTATTGGAGAGGAAAAACATATTGATTGTTAGGGGATTACTGAAAGTTCCTTTTTCCAAGGCACTAGAAGGGAAACAGAGTTCCTCAAAATCCTCCCACCAGTCTCAATCCCCTACTTCAGAAAAGTCTTCTAAGAGGTCTTCTTCCACGGCTCCAGAATCAGAACCATCTAAAAGAAAGGCAAAGGATTCATCCATGGACCAGAAGGCTTCTGGGCCCAAAAGAGCTACCTCTTCAGCTCCAGTAGGTTATCTTGGAGCCGACAGAATACCAGATGCGGAGCTGGTCCCCAGTACTGGAACTGGTCTCCTCAGCTGTACACTCGCCTAGCTTGCAATCCATCAGATCCTCGACCCTGTTCTCTCAGTTCTCCAGTAGTCTCTCAGAAGACAATGTGGACCGGGTGGTCAAGAGGCTGTTACAATGCCAGCGCTGGCCAAGATTCTGTCGAGCCCAGCCCAGAAGGCTTTTGGGTCTGACAACCGTCACATCGCCTTCTACGATTCCTCCTCTGACCCAGGTTTTGGCTTCAGAGCCAGAGTGCCTGGATTTGATTGCAGTGGAAACATTGGGGCCGAGACCTGCTCCAAATTATTCAGTCCCAACTTCTGCTTCAATCTCCTTGGTGCCATCATCTATTGAGGGGTCTAGGGGCTGACATTCCTCCGTCAAGTCTGGGAAGGAGAGTCTGGTTGGACAGTTGTCTGATCCGAATCTACCTCTCAGGGCCTCAGTGCAGGTGAGCTCGGTGCGTACATCTGCCTTGGTAGCCCACCATCTTGGCTTAGGGGCAGCGTCCTGGCTCTTCAGAGCCAGAGGGTTCCTCTGAGTTGGGTCATGGTACTTTCGAGTTCATAAGGAGAGTGCTGTCACCCGAGATGGCTCCATTCTCTGATCCAAACACTCTTCCCAAAAAGTGCCAGAGTCTCTCCCCCCCAGGTGTGGAGACCCAAAGTCCCAGGATACCCCTTTGGGCAAAACCATCTTTTCTGAAACCTCCCCCAAGAACTCCTTTGGAGAGATCCCTCAGAAGAGGACATGTAAGAGGAAACATCTAGACTGCCTCTGAGGAGTCTTATCACTTCAGACATGGGCCTAGATGATTCAGAAGGGTCCCCACAATCACCCTCTGAGGATGTCTCCTTTGTGTACATCCTAGAAATCCTTAAGCAGAGAGGTGGCTGGAAGTCCATTAACCCTTCTGAGGATGAGTCTGTGTACTGGAGGCTTTTGGGTCTCGCCCTGCCACCTCTTCGGTGACTCTGCCTTTCTATCATCTTCTAAACGTAGTCAATCGAAAGGCGTGGGGCTCTCCGAATAAATTTATTGCAGCACCATCTGATAAGGAATTCCTCACAAAAGATGTCCCGGTAGATGCTATTGTGATGGCGGCAGCCACCAAAAAGTAATTGCCTGAGAAATTCCTCATCTGTCTATCCGCCAAATAAGGAATCTTGTACGATGAACAGGTACGGAAAGCATACGATCTGAAGTTGTTAATTTTCTTCCTGTTCATCAATGATGGGTTCGGTTCTGAGCCCTCGGAACTGAGTCAGTCTTATACCAAGCTTGCGTGCACCAAAAACTCTCGAGCTAAGCTGCTAGCCACAATGCCCTTTACTCAGTTACCTCAGATCTCGTTTGCTGCACAGCCATATAGCAGCATTTCACTGAGCTCTCCAGCTAAGTAATTTATCTTATACATTTACAAGTTATGTAAAAGTTTTTTCCTGTTTATAGTCTGTTCTTTGATATCTCTGTAGTTTCATCTCTACCCACAGGTATTTCTTTCTTACCATTGTTGGTATTTTCTAACTTTCTACCCTTGTGGTATCTTGTTACCATTGTTGGTATTTCCTCTCTCTTTACCTCTTCATTTCCTCCACTTTCCTCAAACTTTCCCTTTCGTGTGAGAGTGTGTTCTGTTATGTTTGAAAAGAAGGGAACTACGAGGTTTAAACACTGCTCTCTCTTGCAATGGTAAACTTCCTAATAGTGACCTCCATGAAGAGTGTGTGTACTGTTTGGGGGTTCCACATTTGTCGGCGAAACCCCCGTGTGATATTTGTGCTAGCTTCAGTCAGCAGTCGCTGAATGAACGTCGGAATAAACTGATTTTGAAGGTCCTGCTTGCTTTGCCTTTTTCGGAGGCTATTTCTGTGACAGAGGTCTCATCCCGTCCTTCTGTGGGCAAGAAATGTCCTTGTTCTGACCCCTCTTCATCGGCCGGTGACAGAGGTAAAAGCCATAAATACAAGGCCCAAATGTCTTCCTCAGAGCACCGTACTGCCTCCTTGGTTCCAACTACTACATCAGTTCCAAGCTTGGCTCCCGTGAAGCTTACCGAGGTCACCTTGTCGGCTCCTACCCCGGCACTGACGACTACGGCGCAATCTACTGCCTCAGTTACAATCAGCTTGTCTGTTTCTGTCTCGGCACCGACATCGCCCATCTCCGCTCCAATACCGGTTCCGACAACAACCTCGGAACTGTTTTTGTCATCCAGCCCTGTTTTGACCTCGGCTCCGAGCCCATTCTTGACTCCAACCATACTGTTGTTGCTGTTTTCTAAATTGGAATCGTTTGTGCCATTCTGTGATGCACCACAGACCCGATACTCATCAACTGTGGACCCGTTTGCCGGACAAGCCTGCAGCCCCTTTTTGGACTGGTCTGATTCCCCCCTCAGGGGCATTGGTGACATCTACCAGGAGCCTTTCAGAATTGGATGTGGTGTGCCTTTTTGACCACCTGCTGACCGCCAGGGGAATTTCAAATCCGCCTAGACCCTATCCCACTCCAGGCTTTGGGTTTATTACTCCAGCAACCCCTACTTACTCTCCTCCCTTGGATCCCTCAATTCCAAGGCTCCTTTATCCAATGTTTTCTAGAGGACCCCCTTCCTCGGCACCGACAACGACCGTGTCTGAGGCCCCGAGGCCCCTTTGGGTGTCGGTTCTGTCAGAAACCACACTCCCTCAATCTCATACTTGGGGGTGTGGAACCTCAGATCTGAACTTCAGAACCACTGCTATGAGTTTGGTTGAGGCTCTGTCCCTGAGGGTGGACCGTGTGGAGTGGGGTGTGACTCCAATTCCAATTTTGTCTTCTTCGGTTCCAGGCTCCCACTCCTCTTTGGGCAGACCCATGTTCTGGGTGATGGAGAGGGTGCTTGCTTCTAGCATCCTCCTATGTTGGTTATTCTCCCTGTTCCTTCTGAGCCACAGCTGTCAAAGGCCACCCCCAGGACTCCGAGATCACAAGGCCCAGGAAACCCCTACCCAGGATATTTCCCTTTCTGAGTCTTCTTCAGATGCTCCTACCGAAGAACCTCCTCGGAAACTGGTGTGTAAGAGGAAACACATGGACTCCCCAGAGGAGTCTCTCATGGGAGATACAGACTACAATGATGGGGAAGGGTCCCCACGGTCACCCCCTGATAATGTCTCCTTCAGAGACATCATGAAAATCTAGAAACAGAGGAGTGACTGGAAGCCCTCCAACCCTTCCTCGGAGGAATCCATATTCCTGCAGAGCTTTCGCTCTCGGCCCTCTACTTCTTGGGTGACCCCCCCACCGATGAGTTGTTTAGGCTCATCATGCAAGGGGCTTGGAAGAACTCAGACTCCATTGGGGTCATCCCCATGAGATCAGACAAGGTACTCTCCCCTCCAGAGGATCAACCCCATTGGTCTAGAGGTTTGTCAGTGGACGCTATGGTGATGGCAGCAGCCACGAAAAAGGACCTTGCTAAAGAGAGTCCTGCTGTTCACCCACCCAACAGAGAGTCCTGGGCAGTGGACAGGTTAGGGAAGTGAGTTTTTGTGTCCGCGACTTTTGCAGTTAGGTCTCTGAACTTTTTTGCACATTTCACGAGGCTCCAGAGAGATCTTATCTCTGAACTCTCTGGAACCCTCGCTGGCCAAGTATTGGATGGAGCACGAGATAAAGTTGCTTCCCAACCTGCCACCCTAAAGTCAATATCCAATTCATCCATGAGGTTGCTGTCACATGGAACCAAAGGAGCAGCTAGAGCTGTGGGTGCAGGCGTAGTCATGAGACGTCAGACCTAGATGTGCATTTGTGACCTCGTGGACTCCTTCAAGTCTTCCTTTTTAAATGCCCCTATCGAGCCATCAGCTCTGTTCGGTGCTAAGGTCAAGGATACATTAGCCAGGTGCAAGCAAGATGGGAAGACCTTGTCTGCCATAGGCCTACGCTTTTCCAAACCTTGCCAGACATCAGAGGAGCGGGAACATGTGACACAAGAACTCTCAAGGTCCCCTCCGAGACGCACGTGATGAGGACTCCTCCAGAGGCAGAGGGGGTTCCAATAATGGAAGATGTCCCTTTTGGGACAGAGGGTGTCCCTGGAACCAGGGCTCCAGAGATTCCTTCTCTTCTCCTGAGGCGCTGCCCGATTGATTTCCTCTGGAAGTAGTTGGGGCGCATTTTTCTCTGCACTAAGCTGCCTGGCTCTCCATTACAAATGATCAGTGGGTGCAGAGAATCATTACCAGAGGCTACCATATTCTCCTAATAGCTTATTCAAGACCTCTGAAATCCCTTTCCAAGGTTCCACCCAGTCAGAGGGAGGAGGCAGCTTCCGAAATACGAAAGCTATGTCAAAAATGAGCCATCCAACAGGTCCCCCCCAGATCAGTGCAGATCAGGGTTCTACTCAAGATTCTTTTTGATGCCAAAGAAAACAGGGGACTGGAGGCCCATTCTGGATCTCAGCCAACTAAACACATCACTAGTTCAGACCAAATTCCGCATGGTCATGATTCAAACTATCCTTCCCTTTCTGCCGGAGGGTGTGTGGATGTGCTCATTAGATCTCTGGGATGCATATTACCACATCAAGATGGACAAGTGCTCCAGGAGCCTGGTTGGGAGCCAATCACTACCAATTCAGAGCCCTGCCTTTCAGTCTCTTGACAGCCCCCAGAGTGCTCATGAAATGCCTTGCAGTGGTAACAGCTTATATGAGACTTCAGAGATTCCAGGTGTTTCCGTACCGTACCTAGATGATTGGCTCCTCTCTGCCCCCACCAAGCGTCTTCTGGTCAGGGCCATCCGCTACACACTGGATCTAGTGGAGTCACTAGGCATCACCATACATTGCGAGAAATCCAACCTTCAACCCTCACAACAACTAGAATTCTTAGGGGCAATATTCAACACCCAGTGAAGCCTGATCTCACTTCCTCTCCTCAGGCTTCAGAGACTAAGGGCACAAGTTCAAGTGATACTCATCACAAAAAAGGTGTCTGCAAGGAAAGTTATCCAAGCCTTGGGATCTATGACTGCAGCCATTCCTATTGTTCCCTTAACCAGACTATACATGAGATTACTACAATGGCTCCTTCAGGCCCAGTGGATACCCAGTCTTCACCCCCTGAGCTCACAGATTCTCATCACTGACACTTGCAAACTAGATCTCCCCTGGTGGATGAGTATGGACGAAAATCTTTGGTGTTGCCCCTTCCATTCTCCCCAGCCCAGCGCCACGGTGACCACAGATGATTCCCTGATGGGGTGTGGGGGCTACTTCCAGGGAAAGTCAGTCCAAGGCACGTGGTCCGATGTAGAGGTTAACTTGCATATCAATGTCCTGGAGTTAAGAGAGGTGCTATTGATGTTGCAAGCTTTTCATCCACTCCTTCCATCTGGAATGATTGCTGTCCAGTCAGACAACATGTCCATGGTCTGGTACATAAACAGGGAGGGACCAAATCCTACCCCCTATGTCGCGAAGCCATGAGAATCTGGCAGTGGGCGATAGCTTCCAACCGCTTTCTGATCGCAATACATATCCTGGGGAGCTCCAACATGATTGCAGACAGGCTGAGCAGATGCATTCTCCAGCCTCACGAGTGGTCTCTCAACCCGAGTGTAACGGCAGAAATTTTCAGCCGTTGGGGCCAGCCATGCTGCGACCTTTTCACCTACTCGTCAAACACAAAATCCAGCAGCTTCTTTGCTCTCTTTCCCCTCTTGGGGAGTCACTGAGAGATGCTTTGATTCATGATTCACCCATGGGTCTCCTTTATGCTTATCCCCGAATCTTCTGATCCCCTTGTTCTAAGGAAAGCGATTTGGTTGAGAAGCAAAGTGATCCTCATTGCCCTGTTCTGGCCTCGTCAAGTATTGTTTCCCTTCCTCCGACTTCATCTGTTACAACCTCCTTGGATCCTAGACACTTGTCAGGACCTCATATCTCACCCACAAGGGCTGACTCCCCCAAATCTGTCCACTCTCAAGCTGACAGCTTGGTTTCTCCACTTCCGTTAGTTGCCAAATGGAAAACCCTCTCTTCACCTGTACGTGATATTATCTTGGCCTCTCATAAACCATCCACCAGGAAACTTTACAGGGACAAATGGAAAACATTCGCTATTTGGTCATGTAATTAGAAAATAGACCCATTATCAGCCCCTGTAGTGACTATTCTTCATTGTCTGGCTGAACTGTTCGACAATGGGCCCTCAGCTTCTACCATTCAAGTACATCTAGCAGCTGTTTCCAACTTCCATAATGGGTCAGATGGAGTCCTGCTTATTTCCTCTCGCCTTTGCAAGACCTTCCTCAAGGGTATTTGCCACAGCAGGCCTCCCATCAGACAGCCGGTGGAGACATGGAATCTGTCCTGGGTTCTGCAGTCTCTTTCTCTTCCCCATTTTGAGCCAGCTGCGACATGTGATCTAAAATTCCTGTCATGGAAATCCTTATTTCTGGTGGCTATAACTTCAGCCAGAAGAATTTCTGAATTACAAGCTTTATGTATCAAGAGCCCTTATCTAATCTTTCATAAGGACAGAGTATCACTTCGTACTAACCCATCCTTTCTCCCCAAAGTGGTTTCTGATTTTTCAATTAACCAGTCCATTGAGCTCCCTGTGGTCTTCCCAAATTACTCTAACAAGGGAGAATACTGCCTACATTCCTTGGATGTTCATAGACAATTACATTTCTATCTGGACAGAACTAAATCCTTTTGCAAGTCGGACCAACTTTTCATCTCCTTTGCATGTCCTAGAATGGGAGGCGCAGTATCAAAAGTTACTTTGTCTAAATGGCTCAGGGATTGCATTGCCTTCACATATTCACTTACGGAGGGATCTAAACCTGGCCAGATCAAAGCTCATTTAACTATAGCTGTTGCTTTCCACTCTAGGGCCTCCATGGATGACATTTTGCAGCTGCCATTTGGGTTAAGCCCCACACCTTTATCAAGCATTACAAATTGGATCTGATCTCCAGGGGAAGAGCAGCCTTTGGTTCAATGGTTCTCAGGAATGTTCTTCCATAAGGGCTACCCAGGTTCTCCATGTAGCTGGGAATTCTGTCCCATCAGTGATGAATAGGAAGAAGATTAACAACTTCAGATAAATAAGTTGTCTTACCATAACATTCCATCTGAGTTGTTGATCTTCTTCCAGTCATCACACCCTCTGACCGACCCCTCTAAAGGTTCCTGGTGGATCTTCTGGGTTTTTGTGGTGTATTAGGGTTTCTGCACAGAGATGGCCTTTGACTTATTTCTTCTTCTATATGTTGCATGCAAACTCGATCTGAGGTACCTGAGTAAAGGGCATTGTGGGTAGCAGCTTAGCTCGAGAGTTTTTGGTGCACGCAAGCTTGGTATAAAGCAGACTCGGTTCCAAGGTCTCGAAACCGAACCCATCAGTGATGACTGGAAGAAGATCAACAACTCAGATGGAACGTTATGGTAAGACATAACTTCTTTTTTTCATCAGCAGCCTTTACCCTTGGGTCGCAGAACTATTTGACCCATTTTACTTGGCTTCAGGGGGATCTCCTGAAGGAGTTAGGTGATAACTCCAAGGTTCTACAGCTGCTGGAGTTTCAGACAAGATGACCTCTCAGCTTTCTACCTTAAATTCTGTGGTAAACTCCTCCATGCAGCTTATCTCTTATGCGGCCAATGGAAGGAGTAGGGCAGCAGGTACAGGAATCTCCCTAAGGAGGCATTCCTGGATGCACCTATGCGAGTTTGCAGAGCCCTTCAAGTCTTCCTTTATCAACGCCTCATTCGATGGCTCATCTTTGTTCGTGCAAAAAGTGAAAGAGACTCTGACCAGGTGCAAGCAAGAGGGAAAGACACTTTCTGCCATGGGAGTCCATTTTTCCATCCCTAGCAGGCTTTACCTCAAAGGCCAGAAGGGGGGAAAAATATAGTTTCATAAGTCCCAGAGAGCCTTTCCGGATGCACGTGGTGATTCTTCCCCTGTGGCAGAGGGGGAAACAGCAATGGAAAATGCTGACATTGCAGCAGAAGGATTCTGCAAAATCAGGGCAACAGGGATACTTTCCTTGGTAGGCCCTTCCAGCGCTCCTGAAAAGAGGCCCATCTGTCCACCTCTGGAGGCAGTTGGGGGTTGCTTGTCACTGTACCCAAACACCTGACTAAACATAAATGACAAATGGGTATAAGCGATCATATCCAGAGGCTACTGTATACCCTTTTCCTCTCCCCCTTTAGAAAAGAGGTCAGTCCTGTATATTCCACCCAATCAGAGGGACCAGCCAACCCTAGAACTTCAAAGGTTACTAGAAAAAAAAGAGTCATCCAACACATCCCTGTAGACCAACTTGGATCCAGAACTTACTCAAGGTACTTTTTTGTTCCAAAAAAGGCAGGGGACTGGAGGCCCATTTTGGATCTCAGCAGACTAAACAAGTCCGTAAAAAAAAAAATCAAAAGTTCTGGATGGTGTTACTGCAGTCAATACTCCCCCTTTCTAGGGGAAAGACAATTGGATGTGCTCAATAGAGCTCCAGGATGCATACTGCCAAATAAAGATAGACAGGTGATCCCGGAGTCACTTACCCTTTCAGCTGGGAGCCAGTCATTACCAATTCTGAGCTTTGCCCTTTGGTCTCACTACAGCCCCCAGAGTGTTCACCAAATGCATGGCAGTAGTCACAGCTCACTTGATGCATCTAGGATTCCGGGTGTTTCTGTACTTGGACAACTGTCTCCTAACCACCACCACTGAGCATCTACTCATCAGAGTAAGATACCACCATCCACCTCTGTTCTCAACTAGACATTACAATACATTTTGAGAAGTCTGCCTTGTTGTTATCACAACATATTGTATTTATAGGAGCAGACTTAAACACAAGAGAAATGGCAGCCAAACTTCCTCTCAACAGGATTCAAACCCTACGCCAACAAGTAGAAAACCTCCTGACAAAGAAGAAAGTACAAGCAAAGGTTGTTCTAAAGATCTTGGGTATCATGGTGGCAGCGATAACCATGGTACCTCTCGCACACTTACACATGAGTTCTCCAGTGGTTAATTTTCACCCAGGGGTCCATGCAGGAGCTGCCCATGTCCCACAAGATTATCATAATGGAATCCTGCAAGAGGGCCTACGCTGGTGGCTTAATTCAAGTGGTTCTGGGCACACAGTTCATTCCCCCACAACCGATAGCTACAGTGACCACAGATGCTTCCCAGATAGGGTGGGGGGGCATTATCTGGGGTAGACTGTCCAAGGAGTTCGACAGGAATATGAGAACCACTAGCATATCGATGTCCTAGAGATGAGAGCAGTGCTTTTGGCATTGCAGGAATTTCACAACTCCCTTCCACTAGGAATGATTGCAATCCAGACAGACAATATGTCAGTCATGTGGTATATAAACAAACAAGGAGGAAGCAGATCTTACCCCTTATGTTGAGAAGCTCAGATTATGGCAGTGGGCAGTCTCTTCCCAAGGCTTTCTAATAGCAACACATATCCCGGGGAAATCCAGCGTGATAGCAGACAAAATCAGCAGAGCTATTCTATTCTAATGCCTCACAAGTGGTCCCTGAAACAGAATATTGTGGAGCAGATTTTTCACAAGTAGGGCCAGACTTGCTATGACCTTTTTGCCACTTCCATGAATGCCAAATGCATTAGCTACTTTGCCCTGATCCCCCCTCCGGGGGAGTCACCAAGGGATGTACTTGTACGTGATTGGCCTCTGGGTTTTATATATGCTTTCCTTCCTTTTCCCTTGATTCCCAAAGTCCTTCAGAAAGCCAGCACATTGAGAAGCAGGTTAATACTTCTTGCCCCATACTGGCCTCATCATATTTGGTTCCCCTTCCTATGGCCCCATCTACAAGAGGAGCCATGGATTTTGGACCCATATCCAGACCTCCTGACTCGCCCATCAGGGATGCTCCATCTGTCGGTCCAAACCCTCAAACGGATAGCTTGGCTGCTCGACTTCCACTCCTAGCCAGGCTTCCAAATATTTCTCCTGCTGTGAAACCTGTTTTGATCTCATCCCATAAGGCAACAACCAGAAAGCTTTATGCTAGCAAATGGAAATGTTTTTCCTGTTGAGCTCTCAACAATCACATTGATCCTTTCATGGACCCTGTAGCTTCTGTTTTAGACTTTTTAGCAAAACTTTTCAATGAAGGTGCAGCAGCAGCTACCATATGAGTTCAATTGGCTGCTATATCAAACTACCATATTGGAGAAATGGGATTCAAAATGATGTCCCATAGATTGTGCAAGGCCTTTTTGAGAGGTACGTTTTTGCTATTGCCCCCAGTTAAAAAGAAAACACCAGCTCCTTGGGACCTCAATTTGGTATTGTCCACTCTAATCCTGCAACCATATGAACCAGCTTCATCTTGTCATATGAAGTTCCTAACGTGGAAAACAAGTCTTTTTGGTGGCCATCACGTCAGCTAGGTGGGTATCAGAACTCCAAGCATTGTCTATATGACCCTCCTACTTGGTTTTCCATAAAGACCGATTTTCCCTGAGAACTAATCCATCATTTCTACCTAAAGTTTCCATCGAGACAAACTTAAATCAATGTATTGATCTACCTGTTTTCTTCCTCAACTGCGGCAACAAGGCAGAATATAAATTACACCAATTGGATGTACACAGGCAATTACATTTCTACATGGACAGAATAAAATAATTCAAGAAATCTGATCAACTGTTCGTATCTTTTTCAGATAAAAAGAAGGGTGCCCCAATATCAAAAGTCACTCTATCAAAGTGGCTTACTGATGCCATTACGTATTCATATACTTCCCAAAATAAACAACTGCCTGGAAAAATAAAAGGTTATTCAACAAGCCATTGCAACCTCATCTGCTTTTCAAGCTCGGCTACCTATGGATTCAATTTGTGCTGCAGCGATGTGGGTAAAACCTCATACCTTTACCACTCATTACAAAGTAGATTTGCCCTCCCGGAACAAGGCTTCCTTTGGATCCACTGTTCTGAAGAGTTTCTTACCTTGAGCCACCCAAGAAAGAAGGTGCTGGGGACGCTGTCCCAACCAGCAAAGAATGAAGGTGAGATAGGACAACATAACATAAAGAAGTTATGTACTCACCATAACGTTCCTTGTTTGTTGTCCATCTCGCCTTCATTCTTACACCCCCCCCCTCCTTCCCCCAACCTTCTCTCCTGGAGGATCGAGAGGCCTTTATTGGCTTTGGAACTCATGTTCTCTGATTCCCTTCTTAGTCCTTGCTGGCACATGTTCATGTATGTACTATTATATGTATATGTGTAACTGTTACTCTGTTTAGTAATTGCAAACAAGATCTGGGTAATCTCCCTAAGCATGGTGAGCTAGGGTATAGCCTCAAGCCAGTGGAAGCTCTTGAGCTTTAGTATAAGCCGAGTTGAAACCGATTCTCTGTTCCGAACCCAACCAGCAAATAATGAAAGTGAGATGGACTGCAAACATGGAACGTTATGGTGAGTACTTAACTTCTTTTTTGGAAGCCCTTCTGCTGCCAAAGAGTATGCTCCTCTGAGGCTTTCAGGGATCAACTGTTGGCTTATGCTTTTCTTTGCTAGGCAAATAAGTTCCCTTTGGGGGAAAAAAATTCCATTTTTTTATTTTATTGTTTTATTACTTTCCTCTTCAGGAAAGTTATTTTAAAGCTGGCAGTGTTGTGTTTTAATGGACTGTCTCAAGACTGTGATGTACTTAGTGCTCCTTTTTTACTATCAATTTAAAAGTGATGTAAAGTATCTGAAAACATTTTTTGTGGAGAAGTTGGTTTTATTTTACTTTTGTGTATCTGAAAACATTTTTTGTGGAGAAGTTGGTTTAATTTTACTTTTGTGTGGCTGGCATAGTGTTTTAAAGTGTGTCACTGTGTTTTTCTGTCAAAAGTTAACTTGTGTATTGGTAGTGTTTATCAGCATTTGCTATTTGTCTTACTTGGGGAATGAAGCACCATTTTCGGCTTGACCATGGAAGAGACCATTCCTTCTTCCAGCCACAAAAAGAATAAGTTAGGCAAGCACCGTCTTTGCCACCACAGAAGGCTAGCAGTTTGTCTCAGATGCATGTGGTTGACTCTGCTGTGGTCATTTGCTGTACCTCAGACCATTCACATTTTACCTCCGAAGCCTCTGTTGTAACTTCAACAGCCACTGTGGACCAGGGATTAGCCACATCCATTGCAGCTGTTGGGGTTCTCTCAATGAGCAAGGGAGAGACAGTCTTGTCTGTCCTGGCAGATGGAGCAAGGAAGGTTTCCCTGTTATGTCAGAATGCTTTGGCCATCTCTGGAGAAGCTACTGCTGCTATTAACAACATAGATGCCCCCATTTTGCCTGTCAAAAAAAATACATAAAACCAAGCATGTGTCTACTCCTCCTCAATTTTCTTTGGATAGGAGCAATTTACTGCATCTGTCTCAGGGTTTAATTCGGGCTTTTGATATTTCTTGTAAAGTAGATTGTGGTAAAACAAAGAGGAATTCCTGTTTTTTCTGATGAGAGTCAAGATTCTGAATCTGAACAAGAAGATGCAGGGACAGAAACAGAATTTTTTCCCACAAATTTCTGATTCAGACTCTGAGGAAAACTCAGTTTCTGATTTTCATAGGTTGGTACTAGACTATTGGCCCTAGGGCCTATACAAGCCTAGCCATAACAATTCCTTGACTATTTCTTCCCACACTATTTACTTCCCTGGACACCTGTCTAGCAGGGTGACTGACGTGATCCCTGGGGTGAATTTCCTTTCTCCCATCCAATCATCAAGGTTCCTTTTGAAGAGGGCCAAAGAGGTGCTCTGCTTGACATGTATGGGCAGTCTATTCCAGAGTCTGGGGAGTCTCTGGTTCAGGAACCTATCCCTCCAGCATGTTTTGTTTATTGTGATGATAAGATTTAGATCCCTGGAGTGTGTGGCTCTGAGGGATTGGGATTTCTTTAAGTGTAGCATGTCCAACAGCTCTGGGTTTGACATGGCCTTGGATGTTAAGCAGAGATCGCCTCAGAGTAGACGATATGCGACAGAGTATAGCTGGAGTTTTTTAAGGCGGTCAGCATAGGGCATCTGCTTTAGGCATGTGATTCTTTTAGTGAGGGATTTCATGCGGCCTTTCCAGTTGTTGCAGATGTCTTGAGAGGTACATACCAAATGGGGCATTGTATTCTATAATGGGTCTAATGACGGATGAGTACAGTGGGACAATGACCTCCTTTTTTCTGGATGAAAAGCCCTTAGTGATGAGGTGTGCCACATAGAAGGATTTCCTGACTGTTGTGGTGATGTGGTTATTGAAGGTGAGACCACCGTTCACCTGTGTCCCTAAGTCTCTTATCACACTTTCGGTGTTTAGTGTACTGCCACCTATGTGATAATTCACGGGTACATGTTTTTTCCCAAAGGGGATAACTATACATTTCTTGGCATTGAGCTTGAGCCCATGGCTCTGGCACCAAGCATCTGTTTCTGCAAGGCCCTTTTGTAGAGTATCCACATAATTTGGGGATTCATTAATGGCTCCCAGTCCCTTAGTGTTGGCCTGTACTTCAGAGAAGTAGATGCCAAACAAGAGAGGTCCCAGGACTGAACCCTGAAGTACTCCACTTGTCACTTGTCTGGAGCTGGATTTGGAGTCAGCTACTTTTACAGTGTGGGTTCTGTCAGTAAGCCAGTTGGCAACCCATCGAGTGACGTAGGGATTAATGCTCAGCTTAGTAAGTTTATCTATGATTCCGGAGTGGGGGATGGTGTCAAAGACCTTGGCGAGGTCCAGATAGGCTGTGTGGACTGCCTTACCCTCATCCACGGCTCTAGAAACTGATTCGAAGAAGTCAATAAGGTTCAGGAGACAAGATCGGCCCTTCACGAACCCAAACTGGGTGGGGTCCAGTGTTTTAAGGTTGCCAATGTCTTTGTTTATAAGTTCCATGGTAATACATTCCATGGCCTTGCAGATTAGGCTTGTCAGACTGATGGGGCGGTAGTTCCCGGTATCCAAGGTGGATCCCCCCTTGTGGAGTAGGATAACTGTAGCTGTACGCCACTCAGTGGGCATGAAGCCTGAGGTGAGGGTATGATTAAACATGACACTTAGGTGAGGTGCCAGTTCATTTTGTAGTTCATGTAGTACACAGCCCGGGATGTCATCTGGTCCCATGGATGCTGTATTCTTAGCTTTGGAGAGTGCGTTTTTTACCTGTGTGGCCGTTATTACCTGAATTTGGCAATCTTCCAGTATTGAGATGGGCCATTTAGGGGGTGAGAGGGGGGGTGAGGTAGGCACTGAATCGATCTGCCAGGATAATGGCAATATCCTTGGGATCAGTATATTTAATGCCATTCTGTTGTAGCTCATTGCAGATCTGAGCATTGCCATTTAGATTCTTGACATAGTTATAGAATGCCTTGTGGTTGTCTTTGGAATCTTTGGTAAATTTATTTTCCCTGTGGTGGTTTCTCTTTCCCTGAGGCTATTGCTTGAATGTGCCAGTGGTTTCAGTTGGAGAACACTGAGGTTTCCCAATCCCTCAGAAAATACTATTGGCTGTTTTTTCCAGAACCTACACCCGTTCCTCCTTTTCTTTCTGCCTTATTGGATGTGTGTATGTTAGTGCTTATGATTGTCCTGATAGTTAGTTGTCCTTAAAAGGGCAGATAGGATGTATAAGGTTTCTCAGTCTTTTAATTTTTTATACCCTATTTGCAAACCTGACCCAGCAGGTATAGCTTTTGTCAGTCCCATTATTGCTAAGTACTTGGTTAATTCCAGTCTTATTCCTTCTGATAAGGATGGGAGAATTATTAATAGGTATGGGAAAAAAGTGTACTTCTGTAAATTTGAGTTTCAGTATTTTGAAATATCAGGCTTGTATGTTAAAATTTGTTCTCTCAAATTGTGAAAGTAGGAGAGATGGTTTGTCTGCAGTTTCTTCTTGTGAAGAAAATCCGGTTTAATTTAGTCTCTTCTGTTGCATAGGTCATTACTCATTGTTTTCAGTGTGTATACAACTCTCTTGATACTTCAAGGGCTGTGGCCACTGCTACTGTTATGAGGAGGTTTGCATGGCTGCATTCTCAGAACATACCAGATATTAAAAATGAGATTTTAAATTCTCCCTTGGATGGAAATTTATTGTTTGCCCCCTCTGCTGCAGAGGGTGATCATACAATGTGATGAAAGAGGAAAGTTGATCCAGGGAATCTCTGATTTTTCAGCTCTCCTTTTACAAACATTTTCAAGTGATTTTCTATCGCCTCATCCAGTTTTGGCTAAAAAGAGAATAAACAGTCTTGACAAAATATAGGTAAGCAGATGTTTAAGATGAGATGGCAAGGGGGTTCCAAAAGTCTCGACCTCCCAAAACCAAGGACAGTCCAGGAAGTCTGAATGACTGACTGATCAAGTGACCTTGTGATCCCCCCCCCCATCCTAGCCCCTTTTTTCTTCCAGAAAGTCTGAATATCCATTTTTATCTTTGGCAAAAGATTGGTTCAGACAAATAAGTTATTTTTACTAAATTGTGGTTTGAATAAATGTATTATTTGCTACTGTGATGTTACTTTATAGGTTCATAGGAGGTTACTAGGCTAGTGGTCAAGAGCCTTTACAAGCCTAGCCATGTTAATCCCAAGTATCCCCATTTGTTCTTTTTTGGGTAGTTCACAGAAGAATTTATGAACAGAGCTGGTCTGTGATCAACAGTGGCTGTCTCTGTCCATGAGGGACATGGATGCCACCCCAGGAGTGAATATGCAGTCTCCCATCCAGTTATCTAGGTTGTATTTGGATAGATCAGTGAGACGCTCTGTTTTATGTGAATAGGAAGTCTATTTTAGAGAAGCAGCATTCTCTGGGAGACATATCAGTCTCTCCAGCATGTTCTGTTAATGTCACAAAATAGGTTGAGATCCCTAGAGTACCTGACTCTTTGGCCATTTGACTTGTGGATGTGCAGCATTTCCATTAGGGCAGGGTTGGAGATTGCCCTGTAGGCCAGGCACAAGTCACCTCTCAGCAGCCTATAAGATACAGAGTAAAGTGACAGGGCTTTCAGCCTGTCCATATAGGTCATGGTTTTCAGTCCGTGTATTTTCTTAGTGAGAAGCTCTGAGGTCTCTCTGGCTGTTGCAGGTGTCTGGTGAGGTGCATGCAAAAGGGTGCATTATACTGTATTAGTGATCTGATCAGGGTCAAGTACAGTGGAATTATAACATACCTTGACGTGGATGCTATGCCCTTGCTTCTGAGGTGCTCTATGTGGAAAGATTTCCTTATCACTGTGGAAACTTGGTGGTCAAAGTTCAGATTGCTATCGGCCTGTGTTTCCAAGTCTTGCATCACTGGGTTGGAACTCAGGGAGGTGCTGTCAGTATTGTAATTTGTAGGAAATTACATTTTGCTAAAGGGAATAATAACACATTTTTTGGATTTAGTTTTAGACCATGGCTTTGGCACCAGTCATTTGTTTGTGTTCGCCCTTCACAATGATTCCTCTCAGTTTGTAATCATTAGTGAACTTCATGAGCCAAAGGCTGTCTACTTTGGCCTGGATTTCTGGGAAATAGATGCTAAACAGTAAGGGTCCCAGCACAGACCCCTGTGGTACTCCTCTGGTGATAGGTCTACTGGTGGAGGTGGAGTCACCAATTTTGAAAGAGTGCATTCTGTTGGTGAGCATGTTGGCTACCCATCTAGTAATGTAAGGGTTAATCCATATCTGGAAGACTTTCTCAATTCAAGAGGAGAAGGTAAACACTTGCACCACACCACAATTATCACATAGTCTCACTAAATCTACACCACCAAAATCCACACATAGAAACACAAAAACATTCGCAGAGGCTCTCAATAATAATCTGCCCAAGCAACAGAGACCTCCAAAGCAGAAACGCAAGCAACTTCCACCCCCCAACACAACCCAAATGACACATAGCCCACAGACTCAGTGTGCCACTCAACCACAGCCAATAAGGCAAAACAATGTATCCAACACACTAGTCATAGGTGACTCTAAAATCAGGCACTCTGATGTCCCACTCACCAGGCTAAACAAGGAGAAGGTTACTGTCAGCTGCCTGTCAGTTGCCAGGATCTGCCACATAACCCACGCATGCAGGTCACTCCACAACAAGTACAAATATGACTCTGTCATTGTCCATGTTGGTGTAAACGACCTGAGATGTACCTCCATGGACTACATGAAAAGAGACATGGAAGAGCTCTCCGATCTTGTAGCCCAGGCAGGTATGACCCTAGCCCTGAATAGCATTCTGCCATCACCCAGAATGATACCGCAGTACAAGGACAAAATGATTGACTTCAACAATTGGCTGAGCTTCTGGTGTAATTCTAGGGAGATCCAGTATCTGTCTGCTTGGGATGACATGGTCCACAGGCCACGATGCTTTGCCAGAGATGGCCTGCACCTGTCGCCCCTGGGATTCCGGATACTGGCAAAGGCTCTTGCCGCCCCTATAGTGCCTTTTTTAGGCAAGGTTCAAACAACAAATTTACCCCCGTAACAGGAACAGGCAAGCAAAAACTGAGGGTAATGCTACTCAATGCTAGAAGTCTAAATCTCAAAATGCACTCACTCGAGGCACTCCTTAAAATGGAGAACATCGATAGCTATGCAGTGACTGAGACCTGGTTCAAGGCTCCAGAGAGCACCCCTGCACTACCAGGCTATAACTCGTACCACACTTTTCGGCCATGTAACTTGGACTGGAACACCAAAGGTGGAGGTGTGTCCATGTTCATTAAGGATATCCACACCTCCAGGCTAGTTGCTCAGCATAATGCATCCAAGGTTATCCAAGTGCAACTAACTCTGGGCAAAACTACAATCCAAATTGTAGCTTGCCACAGATCCCCCACCATGCTCCAAGATTCCCACTCCTCTTTTCTTGATGTACTGGAAAATATTAGGGTTCAACCAAACACCCTAAAAATGGGCGATTTCAACTGCTCCACCATTAACTGGGAAAACTACTCGTGTACCAATTCCTTCACATAATGCTTTCTGGAATTCATAAACTCCAATGCCCTGGATCAACTTATCCACACCCCCACCAGGGGCAACAATATCCTAGACCTAGTCATTACCAACAGGAGTGACCGGTGTTCCACACCTGAAGTCAACTCCTCGTTGGTCCGATCCGACTATAAGCTAATCACCCTTGATATCCACATCCTTTCCCCACCCCCCATCACCCTTGATATCCACATCCTTCCCCCACCCCCCATTAAGGAAACCATGGTAAAACATTTCTCCAAAGCCAACTTCATGCTTCTTAAGACAGAAGTAGTGAACTTCATGACACCCATGCAGATGGACAATACAGTTACGACTGCTGAATCCTACACAAATGCACTCTATAAGCACTTACATGAGTGCATGGATAGTGCTATCCCAAACAGAACCAAGATGCCATCCTCCAAAAAAAGGAAGCCAATTTGGTGGTCCCTTGCCATAAACAAACTGTACAACAGAAGGAAGAAATTGTTGCAAAAGAGAGTAAAATCCCATGAGTGGAGGATCTCCCTGGTCAGCCTCAGTAAGAAGCTGAGATCCCTTATAAGAGCCTCCAAAGCTAGCTATGAAAACAAAATCGCCACTGATTCTAAGGGCAACCACAAAGCATTCTATAGCTAGAAATAATAAAAAAAGTACAAAAGGTACCAAACCACGGCAGATAAAATCATTCACAAGTTTAATACAGAGGTGAGCGCTTTCGCAGACAAGCTGCTTCATCAGACAATTTGATCAGACAACTCCCAACTATTTAAAATACACCTTAACCAATAAAACACTGCATCCAATAATTCAGTTAATAATTAAAAACTTACTACACCTTAAAGAACATTATTTATAAATAACATATAAATAATACTAATGCTCACAAAGCAATTTGTAAAAAACATATCTAAGGAACATTCTTACACAATGGTATCATCAGGCATTGGTTCATCTGTTTAAAGGTCTATTCACCAAAACAGGTTGAATGGATATTTTATCTTTCAGACCCTTTTCCATATTTGCCTGCATCCTAATGATCCATTCTAATTCCTTATTTTCCACTCTGTTCCTAATTACTCCTCTTATTCCTGGTGGAACCAGTTCCATAACCATAAACTTAAACTCATGTCCTACTCCCATTATCTGGACATGCTTGGCTAGGGCATTCGTTTCAGCCTTTCTAGAGATGTCATAAAGATGCTCCCTTATTCGATCTTGTAGCCTACGTGTTGTCATCCCTATGTAAAATGAAGAGCAAACTACACAGTAGCTCAAATAAACCAAATGTGTAGAATTACAGTTAGCTTTTAAATTAAAACTGAGTTCTTTACCTGTATCTGGATGATGAAACCTTCCTGTACTGTCCAGGCGCTTACAAAAATTGCATCTTTGGCATGGTACAGTACCATGCCCAAAGCCTGTTCTAGTAATAATATTATGTGAACTATACTTAGGGCCACAAAGGAGTCTTTTTAAAGATTTCTTGTTTTTATAAGCATAGCGTGGAGTATCACTAACCAAGCTCCTAACTTGCTTATCTGCACAAAGGATGTTCCAGTATTTCTTGAACACATCCTGTAGCAGTTTAATGTTACCTGAGTACGTCACAGGAACCCTCATAAATCTATCCATATGCCTTACATCATCAGCCACTCTATTTCTATTGGGAAAATAGGGTTTACCTATTCCTTCCCTTAGTTTATGTGTCTGTGAGACTACCATATCAATTTCCTTCTTAGAATACCTTCTCTCAAGGAAATTTCTTTCAAAGCTTACCAACTCTTCTCTAAATTTACCCTCATCAGCTGTTAATCTTGAGACCCATAGAGCCTGTCCTTTCATAAAATTCTTAAAGATATCCTGTGGATGCATACTACTTCTTTCAACATATGTGTTTCTATAACATTCCTTCCTATAAAGCCCTGTCTCAAAATCTCCTGATGTAGATCTATTAATCCTAACATCCAAAAAATCTAACATTGTAGCTGAACTATTAGCTGTAAATTTCAAAAAATGTGTTGTGTTATTAATGTCCTCTAGAAAAGAGTAAAGACTAAGTTCATCCCCCTCCCATAGAAGGAAAATGTTGTCCACAAATCGTCTGTAAAAGGCTACAGGATAACCTTTCTCTTGAGCTAAAATATTGTCTTTTTCCCAGGCAGCCATGACAATGTTGGCATAGCTATTGGCACATGAGGTGCCCATAGCTACGCCATCACACTGTAGGACATGAGTTTAAGTTTATGGTTATGGAACTGGTTCCACCAGGAATAAGAGGAGCAATTAGGAACAGAGTGGAAAATAAGGAATTAGAATGGATCATTAGGATGCGGGCAAATATGGGAAGGGGTCTGAATGATAAAATATCTATTCAACCTGTTTTGTTGAATAGACCTTTAAACAGATGAACCAACGCCTGATGATACCATTGTATAAGAAAGTTCCTTATATATGTTTTTTACAAATTGCTTTGTGAGCATTAGTATTATTTATATGTTATTTATAAATAATGTTCTTTAAGGTATAGTAAGTTGTTAATTGAATTATTGGATGCAGTGTTTTATTGGTTAAGGTGTATTTTAAATAGTTGGGAGTTGTCTGATCAAATTGTCTGATGAAGCAGCTTGTCTGCGAAAGCACTCACCTCTGTATTAAACCTGTGAATGATTTTATCTTCCATGGTTTGGTATCTTTTGTACTTTTTTATTATTTCTATAGCTATGTCAAGAATCTCAATGGCAACACACAGATCTGCTCTGAGTTACAGCACAACGGCACGAAAATTACAGAACCAACTGATATTGCCAACATCCTGGCAGATAGGTTCAGTGCTAGCTTTACCCCCCCTCACCCCCTAAAGGGCCCATATCTATACAGGAAGAATGCAGAGTCCCTGTAATCACAACTACGCAGGTAAAAGCTGCACTCTCTAAAGCCAAAAACACAGCATCCATGGGACCGGACAACATCCCAGGCTGCATTTTACATGAACTTCAGAACGAACTGGCTCCCCACCTAAGCACCATGTTCAGTCATAGCCACACATCAGGCTTTGTGCCCACTGAATGGCGTACAGCAACAGTTATCCCACTCCACAAAGGGGGCGCCACCACTGATCCTGGGACCTATCGCCCTATTAGCCTGACGAGCCTGGTCTGCAAGGCCATGGAACGTATCATCATGGAACTCATAAACAATGACATTGGTAACCTCCAAACTCTGGATCCCACCCAGTTCGGGTTTGTGAAAGGCAGATCATGCCTCCTGAACCTGATCGCCTTCTTTGAGGCAGTCACCAAAGCCATAGATGAGGGTAAGGTGGTTCACACAGCCTATCTTGACCTCACCAAGCTTTCGATACCATGCCCCATTCTGGAATTATAGCTAAACTCACTAAACTAGGTATAAATCCCTGTGTCACAAGATGGGTTGTCAACTGGCTCACTGACAGAACCCACACTGTAAAAGTTGCACACTCCAAGTCTGACCTCAAACCAGTGACAAGTGGAGTACCACAGGGTTCAGTCCTGGAACCTCTCCTGTTTGGTATCTACTTTTCTGAAGTACAGGCTAACACAGAAGGCCTCTGGCTAACAAAGTTCACAGATGACTGCAAACTAGGAACCATAGTCATGTCCCCAAATGATGTGGAAATCCTACAGAAGGGCCTTGCTGAGACAGGTGCCTGGTGTCAGAGCCATGGCATCAAGCTCAATGCCAAAAAGTGCATTGTCATCCCCTTTGGTAAAAACTCTGTACCCATGAACTACTACATAGACAGCAGTCTACTTAACACCAAATGTGTGATAAGAGACCTTGGGACCCAGGTGGACAGTAGTCTGTCCTTTGATAGTCACATCGCCACAGTAGTCAGGAAGTCCTTCTACATGGCACACCGCATCATAAAAGGGTTCTCATCCAGGAAAAAAGAGGTCATTGTTCCCCTCTACTCGACAGTCATTAGACCCGTTACAGAGTACAATGCCCCTTTTGGTATGTACCTCACAAGACATCTGCAGCAGCTGGAAAGGCCACAGAAGTACCTCACAAAGAGGATTACTGGCCTCAAACAGATGCCCTACACTGACCATCTCAAAAAACTCCAGCATTACTCCGTAGCATATCGCCTACTCCGAGGTGATCTCTGCCTTACATATAAAGCTATGTCAAGCCCAGAGCTGTTGGGACATGCTACACCTAAATAAATCCCAATCCCTCCGAGCTACACGGTCTAGGGACCTAAACCTTGTCACCACAATAAACAGGACATGCTGGAGGGATAGATTCCTGTCCCAGAGACTATCCATACTCTGGAACAGGCTACCCATCTATGTCAAGCAATGTTCATTAGCACTCTTCAAGAAAAATCTTGATGAGTGGATGGGAAATAGGAAATACACCCCGGGGATCACTTCTGTGTGTCTGCTCGACAGTCGCACAGGAAAATTACTTTATTGGGTGGCATAAGCCAGGGAACCTTGTTGGCTAGGCTTACATAGGCCCTCGGGCCGATAGCCTAGTACCTACCTATAAACCTGTGAGCCTATGATGCCAGAGTGAGTAATTGTCAAAAGCCTCATCAAGGTTGAGATGGGCAGTGTTCACTGTCTTACCTTCATTCATGGGTTTGGTGACATTCTCAAAGAAGTCCACCAGGTTTAATAAACATGCTCTGCCCTTAACAAAGCCAAACTGGGTTGGGTCCAACATTGTGTGGTCACCTATGTACTTGTTGATAAGGTCCATGATAATTCTTTCCATGGCCTTGCATATGAGACTTGTTAGACTTATGGGTCTGTAGTTCCCAGAGTCAGTTGATGGTCCCCCTTTGTGCAGGGGGATTACTGTTGCTGTTCTCCATTCTGCAGGAACATGGCATTTTCTCTCTATTCATAGCTTAAGAACTAGCTAAGTGGATCCACTAGGTCTTGTTTTAGATTTAGTAAACAACCTGGGATATCATCTGGTCCCCCTGAGGCTGTGTTTTTGGCTTTGGTGAGTGCAGAAATGACCTGTTCTCTAGAGATACTAGGCAGAGGACTGATGTCCGGTATGCTTTGGAATATGGTAAGTGGGGATAGGTGGGTGAAGTTTGCGCTGAATCTGTCAGCTAGCAGGTTAGAGATATCTTCCAGTGCAGTATGAGTGATCCCATCTGCAACCAGTTTGGCACATAGCTGGGCATTCCCTTTTAGACTTCAGACATAGTTAAAGAATACCTTATGATTATCCTTGGCTAGGGATACAATTTTAGTTTCATAATTTGCTTTAGATGACTTTACAAGATTACTAAATTTCTTGTTTAGGGTTAAGAGGGAACTCTTACTCTGTAGAGTGATATCCCCTTTTGGACAACAGTTTCTTCCTCCTGTTATATAATCTGTTTATACTTGAAATCTACCATAGTGGCTTGTTTTTATGAAAATACCTGGTTTTGATCAGATCAGGTACAGCAGAGTTTTATGTAGTTGCTTAAGTGTTTGTACAAGGCATTTGCATACACTTCTGTGTAGTGATCATTGATGTCTGCAATTGCGGGTGGTATGAAGCTTTTTATACCATCACTTAGTAGGTTGTAGTTAGCTTTGGTAAAGTTTTTTATAATTTTAGTTCCCGTGAGAGTGTCAGTTCCAGTAGTTACTTCAAATGAGACTGATTTGTGGTCTGACCTAACCAGGGATGGCATCACGGATGGGGAAGTACATTGGTACATGGTGAGTATTATGTCCAGAACATTAGATCCCCTAGTGGGTGTGCAGACTATCTGTTTCAGAGCATTTATTTTAAAGACTAGGAATCTCTGGACAAGAGTGTTTTTTGCTTGTGTATGTCCCCCAGTTTATGGAAGGATAGTTGAAATCTCCCATAAATAAGGTGTTGGGCTATATGGCAAGGGATTTCAGTAAATTGAGGTAGGTGGTGTGCTTATCCTGGTTCATAGTGGAGGATCTATAGCTAGCAATGATGTTGTACTGTACTTTCCCAATAGTTAATTGGACATGGAGTAGTTTGAGAGAGTCATGCTGTTTGACCAGTCTCGAAGTATATTTGTTTTTAATGAAGATACATTCACCTCCACTTTTTGGTTCCTTCATGCTCATTTTGAGATCTGAATGTGTGGAAGGCATTGTAGCTTGCACAGCTGGGATACTCTCAGCAGCCTTGAACCATGTCTTGGTAACTGCACAGACAAACTAGTGCTACTGGCCGATTTGTTGTGGAACCAGGATCCGTGTTTGCTGCAAACTGCACAGACGTCAGCATCTTATAAGGTGAGGAGTGCTTCCAAGGACTGCAGTTTTGTGCTTAAACGCCTAGCATTAAGCAGCATGACCCTGAGTTTGTCTCAATTAGATTTTGTTACGTTGGAAAATTAGTTTTGACATTGCTTAAAAAAGGTGCTATGGGGGAGGCAAGGGCCTTTGCTAGCATCCAAAAGCCTTGGGGGACAGGTGAAGACCATTTCTAGCAAAGCAGCAAGGTCTGTCTACCATATCCTCCCAGACTGACAGGTACTGGATCCCCCTGGACTGACACCAGAAGCTGAGCCAATTGTTGAAGTTAGTCATTTTTTGTTTGTATTGTGGCATCGCCCTGGGTGAGGGTAGGATACTGCTTAGGGCTGGGGACATACCTATCTGGGACACATAATCCGAGAGTTCTGTTGTGTCTCTCTTCATATAGTCCAGAGAGGTACGTCTCAAGTCATTCACTCCAACATGGTCTGACAGAGTCATAGTGGTACTTGTTGAGTGACTTGAGTGCATGCGTGATTTGTTGGATCCTGTCACCTGTTAGGTAGCTGACATTAACCTTCTTCTTGTCCTTTCTGGTGAGGGAGACATCTGTGTCTCTTACTATGGAGTTCCCTATAACCAAGACATTTGATGTGTTTTGCCTTAGTGGCTTATTTGTTGAGACACAGGTGTGTGTGTGTGTGTGTGTGTGTGTGTGTTATGGTGTGTGTTTGGAGCATCTCTGTTCTTTTGGTAGACTTTTAGTGAGTACCTCCACGTATGTGGATTTGTGTTGTCACCTTATTTTGCATGAGAGGTGAAGCGTGTGTGTTGACAACCTGTTTAATTTGTATGTGAAAGAATTGACTCCAGTTTGACAGTCTAGTTGCATCTCTCACTTAGTTAGTTTGCTATATGAGTAAATGGTTCTCAGTATACATGAGGCAATCGCTACATTGCCTCACGATACCCATATCAATCAAGCTGGCAGGAGAAATGGTGAGAAACTGCCCAGCCATTGTGGCAGGATTTTTCTGAATATGGTATTTGGGAAGGAATTGGGCCAGCTGAACTTGGTCACAAACAGCAAAAATTAAATAGTAATTCAATTAAATACAGTTAACAAGGTGCAGCGCTGGCTTAAAAAAAAAATCTTTTTTTCAGTTTGTTATAATGTGTCTAATGTCTCTGGTAAGGGGCAAGATCTAGTACCCACACTTTGTTTTGAAACCACTCCTTACACCAGATCAGAAACGTGTTGTGCCATACTGAAGAATGGCATATATAATTTGTTTTTATGTATGTTGTAGTCTCAGTGATAAGCTCATTAAAATTTATGGATACAACGTATGTTTTTCCTACACTGATGCCACTAATAGATGCAACACATGTGTTTCCTGCACTGACAGGCAGTAAAGTTAAAGACCAAGTTTAAAGAAGTGAATGGCTGTTATAACAACATTTACTCTTCTGCCCATTGCATCTTTGTGCTTGTGATCACTCTACTATTGTAAAAGTAAATCCTTCAGAGAAGCTTTTCTGCAAGAAATAAACTTAAAAAAATGCAAATCATTTACAGTTTTTCCTCTATGATGTCAGTGTATGGAAATCTTATTTTTCAAGAGGGTTTTTGTTGTCAATATGAAACATGAAAATGCTCCCTAATTGGTAAAGGTGCTATTCGACAGTTTTTGCGCCACATGCCATAGTGCAAAAATAAGTTTAGAAAACAATGGGAAATCACAGTAACACAGAAGACTGTTTTACTGATTGCTTTGCCTTCTGTTGGAAGGATATCCAAGTGATGTGCTGTTATGGTCAGTCAGTCCCACCTCATTTTCCACAAGACAGTGTTTCTTTGAGAATGAGTCCTTCTTTTATGCCTAAAGTGGTCTAAGAGTTTATTTTGAGCCAATCTAATTTTCCCGTCATTTTTCCAGAGGCCCAAAACAAGGGAGGATGAATTTTTCATACTCTAGATGTCCACAGGCAGCTTAGATACTTCCTAGACAAAACTCAGTCTTTCAGGAAAGCTTATCAGTGGTTTGTCTGCTATGTAGAAAAGAGAAAAGGACAGAGTGTCTAGGAGGCAATATCCAGATGGCTGACAAGCTACTTCAGGCAGGGTTATGGCCCATTCCACTATGGCTTTGGCTTCTTTGGTGGGTTTCTGGAAAGGGTTGAACTCTGAAAGTAATCTAGAGGCAGCAGCTTGGTCCTCTGTACCTACTTTTATAAAGCATTACAAATTGGATTCCTTTTCCAGGTCCAGAACAAGCATTTCTAGGATAATGCTGACTAACCCCCACTCAAAACATAATTCATAAATGAGAATCTCATTACAAGAATAAAACTCTGACTTCTCTAACTTTTTAAAATTCTGTGCATCACCCACCTACTGGAAAGATTTAAAGTTAACACTACACCATCTATGATAACCACCTTAATATATGTGTTTTCCTTTTTCAGATGAAATCTTTAACTATTTCTTTCTCAGCTACTTGCTTCCAGCCTATGCTGTGTGTATGTGAGAAAAACATGTACCTGTGTGTATATATCGTTCTGAAGTAGTTAACTTCATTTATCTGCAACCTGTGGGTATTCGGATCCATATCAGAGAGACAAGGATAAGAGAGGGGAGAGGCACCGCAAACAGTCTCCAGAGCAGGAGCCCTTTCCCAGCCCACCTACTAAAGTTGTCAGGACCACCTCTCCTCGACTCCACTCCCCGTGGTTCTCTCCAGAGCCAACTGAGCCCTCGGACCACATTGAGGTCATCACGTAGACCAGCCAGATCCGAGTTGGTCACCTCCACGAGGTCAATTCTGAGTCTGCCAGAGCTTGACATGGACAGGATGATGCAGAGGTTCATTCGGATCCAAATCCAAATGGGAGTCTTGCCAGCCCCCTCTCCGGCCAGAGAGGGGACCTCTATGCCCTTCTTCCATTCAGTCTCTCCTTCCCCGATCCGACCTGCGGTGTCGGGGTTTATGGATCCAAGGATCCTCGGAGCTGGGGTTCTGGTGCCGATGGTTCCTCCAACCTCGACGCCGGTGATTACCTTGAGTTCCTCGGATCAGACTTGTTCGGATCCAAGTAACTCTTGGGGCCGAGAATGGGGAGTCAGATCCACAGGAATGGAGGTGTCTTCGGCTGGCTCTGACTTTGTCGGATCTGAGCCATTCCTTTGGAACCCTGTCTACCTTGGCCTTGGCCCCTAATCCTCACGTTGGAGCCGGGGGAGATCTTCTTCCTTGTTGGTTGCTAAGGTGGTGCGCTCTCCTTCGGCGTGGTGGAGAGGGTTCTCTCCCAAGGATTGAGACCCCAGCCCATCACCTTGGACTCCGCCCAGGCTCCCGTGGATTTGGTCATGACTCCCATCAGCTTGTCCCAGGGACAGCCCATGCTAGAGGACCGCCAGGTGGATCCTATTGTGGAACCCCCCGTGTCTTACGAGCTCTCTTCAGAGAGTCCCACTGAAGAGGGTCCCTGTAAGCACTCATGTAAGAGGAGGCACCTGGACTCCCCTGAGTCCCTTCACAGAAGATACTGACTTGGATGAAGATGAGGGTTCCCCCAGGTCACCTCCCGAGGATGTCTCCTTTGGAGACATTGTGGAAATCCTCCACCAGAGGGGAGGTCGGTCAGCCCCAAAACCCTCTATGGATGAGTCAGTGTTCCTGGAGGCCTTTGGCATGGGCCCATCTACATCCTGGGTGTCCCCTCCTGCAGATCCCTTAGTGGATGTCATTACCACGTGGGCATGGAAGGAGGCTGACCCAATAGAACCGATACCCAAACACACGGACAGGATTCTTTCTCCTCCCACAGACAGACAGGCCTGGTACAAGGGATCCCTGGTGGATGCTATGGTGGTTGCAGCTGCCACCAAGAAAGAACTGGCACAGGAAAGTTCTTCTGTCCACCTTCCGGACAAGGAGTCTAGGGCGGTGGACCAATTTGGGAAGCGAGTCATTTCTTCAGTGACGTTTTCCATACGAGCACTGAGTTATTTGGCACACATCATACAACTTTAGCATGACCTAGTCATGGAATTTGCTGTGTCACCCCCAGAGTCTTTGTTGCCAGAGAACAAGCTGCTGTTCTCGGCAAAAATGTCTGTTTCAAACACATCCATGTGTCTTCTTTCCCATGCCATGGAAGGAGTGGCTAGGGTGGCTGGGACCGTCGTAGCTATGAGGCGACACACTTGGCTCAGACTATGTCAATTCGCGGACCCCTTCAAGGTGTCATTCACAAATGCTCCCTTTGATGGTTCCTCCCTGTTCGGGAAGACAGTTTGTGACACCCTGGTCCAGAGCGAGAAGGACTGGAAGACTCTGTCTGCTGTCGGAGTCTGCTTCTCTAGCCCTCAAAGATCTTTTTCTAGGAATCAGGGCAAAAGAAGATGTGGTTCCGAAAATCTCAGTTTTTCCAGGACTCTCCAGACAACTCAGCCCATAGAGGCAGAGGGGGACAATACAGATGCCACCCCAGAGGCAGAGGGGGGCCGAGGAACTTTGGGTCTAGGGAGACCTTCTCGGACAATCCCGCGCAGCAGCCCTGAGGGGTTGCCCAACTGTCCTACTCTGGAGACAGTCGGGGAAGATTGTCATTGCACCTAACGGCTTTGGAGTCCATTACGATGGACCGTTGGGTGCTCCAAATAATATCCAGAGGTTACTCCATCCCATTCGTTGCCCCACCCGTCCAACCAAAGTGCCTCCTGGATGTTCCACCCGTTCAAAGGGAGGAGGCAGCGCAAGAAATTTCAAAGCTGCTTCACAATTGGGCCATGGCACCAGTTCCCCCAGATCAGTCCGGATTAAGCGTTTACTCCAGGTTCTTTTTAGTGCCAAAAAAGATGGGGGACCTCATGCCCATATTGGACCTGTCAACCCTGAACCTGACTGTAGCCAAGCAGTAATTCCGGATGGTCACCTTGCAGTCCATTCTATCTTACCTCCGAGAATGCGATTAGATGTGTTCGATAGACCTCCAGGACGCTTACTACCATATCATAATTTGCAGAAGCTCCAGGAGATTCTTTTGCTTCTGTCTGGGAGCCAAGCCAGTTCAGAGCCCTACCATTCGGTCTCACCACAACCCCCAGGATGTTTACCAAGGTTATGGCGTCGTAGCGGCTCACCTGAGGCTTCAGGGAATTCAGGTGTTTCAATACCTAGATGATTAGCTCCTCGCATCTACTTTGCATGGCCAGAGACTCCTTCCTGCATCTTGCAGTCAACCTAGGGATTGCCATCAACATCTCCAAGTATCACTTGAACCCGACACAGACCTTGGAATTTATAGGGGCATGGCTGGACACTCTACTATTGCAAGTTTTTCTCACTCTGGACAGGGTCCAGAACCTGCGGGCTCATGTGTCAGTTATCCTCGGTCCCAGGATGCCAATGACGAGCGATGTTCTCCGAGCCATAGGCTCCATGGCCGCAGCAATCTCAATCCTTCCCTGTGCGTACCTTCACATGCGGGTGCTTCAGTGGACCCTGGTTAGGCCTCCCCATTGACTATCCAATATGAGTCAGCAGAGGCTACAAGATGTCTCTTCTCTGGTGGCTCCAATCGCCGGAAATCTTGGCAGGTCGTCCCTTCATAACACCCACAGCCCAAGCCACAGTGACCACGGACCCCTCCCAGCTTGGGTGGGGGGGCACTATTTGGGGAGGACGGTCCAAGGTATGTGGTCCCAGACCGAGACCAGATTGCATATCAATGTTCTGGAGATGAGGGCAGTGCTTTTAGCATTGCAAGCCTTTCATGCTGTTCTTCCCCCAGGACGATTGCAGTTCAGTCAGACAATATGTTTGTTGTCTGGTACATCAACAAACAATGAGGAATCCGATCTTTACCCTCTTTGTCGCGAGGCCATGAGAGTGTGGGAGTGGGCGATCTCCACCATTCGGTTTCTGATTGCAACGCACATCCTGGGATGCACCAACATTTTAGAGGACAGACTGAGTTGGGCTATTCTAATGCCATACAAGTGGTCTCTGAAAGAGTCAACAGCGGAGGAGATCTTCCTTGCATGGGGTCAGCCTTGCTGCGATCTCTTTGCATCTCCTTCCAAAGCGAAGTGCAGTGAGTTCTTCGCTCTGATCCCCTCACCAGGGGACTCCCCCAGAGACACTCTCATCCATGCTTGGTCTCCCGGGTTACTGTATGCTTATCCCCCGTTACCTCTCATTCCAAAGTTTCTTCAGAAAGCTTACCGACTGGGGTGCAAAGTGATCCTTATTGCCCTGTTCTGGCCTTATCATGTGTGTTTCCCCTTCCTCTGGTCTCATTTTCTAACTCCTCCTCAGATCTTGGATCTCTGCCCGGATATCATCTATCATTCTTCGGGCATCAGTCCGCCCAATCTGGACAGCCTCAAGCTGACGGCTTGGTTGCTCCAGTTCCCCTGATTGCTAGGACTCCCAGTCTTTCATCTTCAGTAAAGACTATTTTGGTGGCATCCCACAAAGCTTCCACTAGGAAAGTTTATCACAGCAAATGGAAACACTTTTCTATTTGGGCTTCTCAGAGGAACCTAGATCCTTTTACAGTCCCATTTCCTGCAGTGTTGGAGTTTTTGTCCAGTATTTTCCAACAAGGGGTAGTTCCTCTATGGTGAAAGTACAACTGGCAGCCATATCTAATTTTCATGTTGGTGAAAATATGAATGCTCTGGCCTCTTCAAGACTGTGTAAAGCTTTCCTGAAAGGCACTTTTCTTTTATGCCCCCCCCCCCGGTTAAGGATTCAGTCCCTCCTTGGGATATTACCCTAGTTCTGCAGGCGTTGGTTGCTCCCCATTCGAAACAGCAGCATCAGTAGATTTGAAATTCTTGTCCTGAAAGACAGCTTTCCTAGTGGCCATTACTTCGGCCAGAAGGGTTTCTGAGATCCAAGCTTTGTCTGCCGTGCCCCCTTACTTGATCTGTCATAAAGACAGGGTTTCGCTCTGCACGAACCCTTCTTTCTTACCGTAAGTTGCCTCTGAATCAAATATTAACCAGATGATTAATCAGCCTGTTTTCTTTCCAAATTTTCAAAACAAGGGTGAATATAAGCTGCATTTGCTAGATGTTCATAGACAGCTTCATTTCTATTTACATAGGACTAAACAGTTTTGTAAATCTGACCAATTATCCATGTCCTTTTCTAGACCCTTTTTGGGCAAAGCCATTTCCAAGGTCTCCTCAGCTAGATGGATTACACAAAGTATACTGCAAGTCTATAAGGATAAAGGTCTGTCCCCACCTGGTCCTGTTAAAGCTCATTCTACCAGATCTATGGCAACTTCTGCTGCTTTTTGGTCTAGGGTTTCACTGGATATCTGTGCAGCAGTGACCTGGGCAAGGTCACATACATTTATTTCTCATTATAAGTTGGATTTGATCTCTAGAGGGAGAGCATCCTTTGGCTCTGCGGTGCTCAAGAATATCCTTTCATGAGGGCCTCCCAGGAATTTTGGTAGCTGGGGACTCTGCCTCACAGGTTGCAGATAAATGAAGTTAACTACTTCAGATAAAGAAGTTATGTACTCACCATAACGTTCCATCTGAGTAGTTATACTTCATTTTCTGCAACTGTCCCGCCCACCTTCCTCCAAACCTGTTCTAGGTTAATGCTGTTATTGAGTTGCTGATAGTATGGATAGTGGCAAACTCGATCTGAGGAAAGGTAGGAGATGTGCGGAATTATGGGTAAGGGGAGGAGCTTGGAGCAGATGCTTGAAAAATGTTGCTGGCTCGGATCCAATATGGATCCAAATACCCACAGGTTGCAGAAAATGAAGTATAACTACTCAGATGGAACGTTATGGTGAGTACATAACTTCTTTTTAAACAAATCTCCATTTTTGTGATAACTCACTATAATAATTTCACTGTATTTACACTTGTTTTTGTACATTTGGAGCTTTTCTTCCCAGGCCTCCACTGAAAATGGACCTGTATCCAGTCGGACTTTCCCAGTTAGGAAATGTAAAATAAAATAAATAAATAAATAATAATGCTGCAGGGACTCCTGGATTCTTAATTTCTTCCTTCTTTCCTTTTGTTTTAAAGCTATGGCAGTCTGCCTAAATAGCGTAACCTACTGCAAAAGTGATGTAATATTGAACACAGTACAGATGTGTAGGTTAACTTACCATAACAGTAGATGTTCTAATATATCACTGTTGCAGTCTCCTCACTCCAGCACCCTTTTTGTAGTTGTTGTTTTGTATTGCCAGGGTATGGTTATATATAACCTGGTGTAGATAATTACTCTTGTTTTACATTTGCGAGCAGTTTTATCTTTCAGGGCTATCTCCTCCCTTCTTGGGGTAAGAAAGCTGTAAAGATTGTGGTGCTCTAGGTGCAGTTTTTGTTGAGCTCAGCTTGAGATCCTGGCAGTTAAAAGTTAGCCTGTGGAAGGTATCCTTAATCTTTGAAAAGCATCCTTGACTGGATGTATCCCAAATAGCTTGGACTACTGCAACACTAACCTATTAGAGCATCTACTGTTTTGCTAAGCTTACTTACATAGCTATACTTTATCAATGACTATTCCTAGATTTTTAGTGATGGTATCTTTTTGACTTTTTGCTTTTTGTGATAATTTTGCCCCTGCTATCTGCTACACATCAGGTCCTCTGTCAGTCTATCAGCCCATTTATCCCTATCACCAGGTAAGAGACAACCAAAGGGAGGTTGTCATCTTGGTAGCCATCAGGGATGATTCAAACTTTCATCTCTGTCTGTGTACACACCTGATAAGGCACCATGGAGGAGTGTGCAATGGGTTGAATGCAGAAGGCATCCCCTCAGTTTTGCAACAAGCATTCTCTCTCTCTCTCTCTCTTGTAGTCCTGCCCCTCCCCTACAGCACATGTGGTGGTCTTTCTCTGGTGTCTGCCAAGTAAACTGCACCACGTGCTTCTAAGGGCACGCAAATCTCCTCTCCCCTGGAGAAAGGTGAGTGGGCCACGCCCCCTTCACATCTTCCCTTCTCTGCCTGGCTCCTATTGTGCTGAGGCTGTTTATTGAAATCTGGTTGCCTCAGTCCCACTGATCCACAGAGCCAGGCATGTGTCTTTTTATGATTTGATGATTTTATTTTTTTGTATTCATAGTCTTTCTTTTATAATTTCTTCCAATGTTTTTGATTTACGATTATAGGAATGGATCCCATTCTGAGTCAGGGTATGATTAGTTAAAAAAAAATAATATTGCTTCAGTGTTTATTTGCTAAGAGTGTTCTTCTCATCACCAGTTATGGTCCTACAGTTGCCACTTTCTCCAGTGCATAATGGATTACATGCATTAGTAGCATATTCCAATATACTTGAAAATTATGTTTTATTAGCTCCGTTGCTCATGTTACTATTTGAACTGTGTGGTGTCTTTATTCCACATTGCTCTAGTTCCTGTTTGTAAATTTATAACTTTGTATCTTGTGGTACGTAGGACACTATAATTGCTGATTGGAACTATTTCCATGATTAATGGTACTTTTCTTTGACTCCTTTATATGGTTTTCTTGCTTTCACTTTAACTGTTGGTATTGGATGATCCCAAGCGATCAGAACTTCATTTTCAGTAGTCCCCCATAGCTTATGTTTCCAGTGCATCTCAGTCATAAGTTAGTGTTTGCACAATCCCCACTACAACAGTCTTACCCATTGTAGTACCTTTCAACATACAGACCCTCAGACATAAGTATACCAGTGACAAGATGTGCAATGGTTTTTAGTTGTGCATTACAAAACCTGCAGATTTCTGTATCTCCCACTTTTTTCTATAGGCTTTGTAAACCGATGTGTACATGGCTCACTATGTTGAGCTGTCAGTATTAACCTTTCATGTTTTGGTTTAAATTTACCTTTCTTTAACCATTCATTTGTCAAATCGTAATCAACATGTGGTTGTTCCAGGAGTTCTGTATACTTGTCACTATAATCGTTGCCTTTCCACTTTTCTTACCTTTTGCTTCTAGTCCTATATTTAATATTTTTTTTGTTTTTGTGGCACTCTCTTTTGCTGCCTGATTTTTGTCTTCTAGTTTAATTCCATTCCTGTTCCTTTCCAATATGCTTCTGCTATACTAAGCAACAATGTCCTCATAGAGTTTTATTTACTTTTTTGGGGGAGGGGGGTTGAACTTTCAGTATGTTTGGATCTGATGATGTTGCCAAATATGTATGCAGCCTATGACTGCATAACTGTACATGTAGCTGCTTTCTAGGAGGGCCATATTTCAGATCGAAGGATATATAATCTTGGTGTGCACATTATTTTAGTCATTTGATGGGCATAAAAGCAGTGTTTCATGTTTTTCTTTTTTTTTTTTTTTTTTGCGTAAATGCTTTCTGGGGCAAGTAGATCACACCAGAGCTGTAAGTTAGAACAGAAAAGAGCAAGTTGATTTATAGCTTTAACTTTATTCCTAGATGTCAGGGTAGTTTTCCGTATTAACTTTAGTCATCTGAAGAATTCATTACTAAACTTTTTTCTTATTTGTTCATGTTTCATTGCTGACCCTTCATCTATTCACTAATATTTTCCATACCCTCTTGTTCAAGTTCCTTTATATCACATTCCTTTCCCAGGTTGTTGATATAAATGTTGCTTTTCTGCATTTACCAAAACCAAAAAGTTTTAACTATTTGTAGTTGTGCTGACAGGTGCTTGGCTGATGACCTAAACAGTTTTAAATCATCCACAAAATGCAGATGAAATGCTTTTGAACATGCTTGGTTTATGAAGTTAAGCTATAACCATAACCTGTTATATTAAGTAACAGCTTAATGAGTTAAGGGCAAGACAAAACAGCAATGGTGACAATCACCCTGGAATATTCTCCCCCCTTTTTTTTTATCCCCCCTTTTTTTTATCCCCGGGATAATGACTTGCCCTTTTTTTGACTCCGTTGTGAAGTGCTCTGCCACTGTTTGGGTCTTTGCTATTTATTGTATTATTGTATGGTGTATCTTGTACACCTGTAAGCATTCCTTAACCCATGGATGTGAGATATTGTCAGATGTTTGTTTTCTTTTTTTGTAATCTCTCCATACCATACTTGAGTTATGCCTTGTTTTCAGCTCTCTGGTATAGCTTAACCAATAATAAATCATCCTATTTGACAAGTCACTTGATACTACAGGTACTGACATTTTTGTATAGACTGTCTCTGAGAAATTTGGTAATAATATTACCCAGTTTTTAATTTGCATGCCCACAGATATCTATGTGTCACTCTCTCTCTATGCATAGGTCTACTGATCATGAGCAAATGATCCAAACATTGACGTTCACAACTTCGGCCAGAGAACATCAACATTGCAAATACAGACATGCTATTACACACGTGCTGGGCAACAACATTGATAAAAGTAAAACATAAATAAATAAAAATCAGTTATTTTGAGGGGACCATGCCCACAACCCCACAGACCCTGCTAATTATATTTACTAACTCCAAGAATGCACAAAATCCAGGGTAGGACACATTTCCCTACCCTAAATAATGCATGCTTGCACACCTCAGCCAAATGTTAACAGCTAAACAGGTGCCAACCAACTGCAGTGCTGACAATAATCAGTGCTCCCATATTTGTGTGTGTGTGTGTGTGTGTGTGTGTGTGTGTGTGTGTGTGTGTGTGTGTGTGTGTGTGTGTGTGTGTGTGCACATTATATTGTGTATAGTATAACATATTATCCTGATCTCATTTCACACTTTATATTTCAGAAGAATAGCAAAACAGAGATGCCATGCAGCTATACTACACAGCCATTTAGGACACCACAGTTAGTTACTGCCATCAGGATGGACTGGTAATCCTCTATCCTGACTTGTACCCTGGAGCTTAACTAGTGTTTTACCATTGGTATTATGGGTATTGTGTGTATTGAAATCAATGTTGTTTTTTGGCAGCTATTCTTTTAAGGGCAATAGTTCCAAATATGTTAGTAAATTGAAACAAAGCAGCATGCAGTTTTGTTCCTTCATTATGTGCTGATGCTGTCTACACCGGGAATGCCACTAGATTCAAAAGGCAAATTGCCCACTAAACAAACTCGTATTTATAGAGGTAGGCCCTCTGAGTCAATGCTGATGATCTCCACTATAACTCTTCATTATTTTGCACTGTTGTGTTCTTAAACACCACTGTCTTTCTAGTTGCCTGCTCTTTATGTTAATTTGACCATATATCTCATTTCCTCTCTGCTTTTACTGGCTTGTGTGAGTAAGCACAAAATTATCATTTTGTGAAATCACTCCCCTTCGACTATTTAAATTTATTGGCCATCCTACTGTAGTCCATAGTACCAGAATACAAAAGTGACCATCCCCTTTTCAGTTTTTCTTGCTGTTTTAAAAATAGCGACTCTCCACTAAAACTTAACTTTTTAGACAGGTAAAACTTAAGTTACCTACTTTCACATCTAATTCCTCTAGTGCACACTGCAGTGTTTAGGATAAACCATTTCTTCATCTTACCTTTAAGCATCTTTTGCAAGACCACCAGTTATTGGAGAGACCACATTCTGCCTCTCAGTAGTCATCTTGGGATTAGTGCTTCTGTTTTCTTCTGGTAAGAGTGCAGTTACATTATTTCCTGGAGACTGCTGATTACCAGAAAGCTTAATAACTGCTTTATAGGTGACAGACTGGAATCTGTGCTTATATTCTGATCCTGGTGAGAGTAGGAGCAGAATGCATTGATTCCTGACTCTTTCTGGTTGGACTCCCTGTGACTAGCACTTGCTCTAAAATCTGCTGGAAAGCAGTAGGAAGCCTTAAACTGATACAAGCACTCAACTCTCCTTGTTAATAAGAAGAAATTAATTGTAGGCCCTAAACAGCCTATAATTGTAAAGTACCTTGCCAAGGTAAGGGAAAACAGCTCTTGTACTTTACAAAAAAAAAAACGCACCTAACCAGGCATGTCCAAGGGTCAGCTTCCCGTGATTTCTCCTGTCCACCTGGTGAATCTGGGCATACTGGGGCAATGCAGCAATAGCCTCATATACACAGACAACCCTCTCCTCCTACCACCCAACACTACAACCTGCGATGCTCATGGAGCAGGCTGACATCTGGGTTTCACTCCAGTGGTGGGGGAACCTGCTGAAGCAAAGGGAGATGGTCAAGTGATAATGTAATTTAACTGCCTGGACCTGCTAAAAATGAGATTGTTCAGTATATTTAAGTGTGTGTATGTGTTTTGTTGAAAGGAAATGTATCATTATTGTAGGAGGAAGCAATTACATTTAAAAGCAAAAGAATGCAGGCTAAACAATACTGAATATGTTTAATAGTGGAGTTTTGAGCCTTCTGGAGGGAATAAATGAAGTCTGCAGTGCAGCAGATGGAAGCAGCATTGGCAGTGTGGTATTAGCATGCCAAGGTTGCAGCTAGAAGCATTTAAATGAAGGGCGGGGTAGTATGTTTAAGAGGGGCAAGGCTGAGAGTCCCATACATTCAGTAACACAGGATGATGATGAAAAGAAGGCCTAATGGAACTGCATAACAATAGGCTTATTTGAAGGAATAGAGGGGAATGATGTGATTAAATATATTGAGGTGCTTCTGATGATACTAACTGGACCAGCACATCTGAACCTCCTATGTCAGAAGGGCTGAGCTAGAGACCCAAAACAGCTGAGACATGCTATGTAAGTGTTATAACCACATGGACAGCAGTGGAGTTTGATGAAAATAGAGGAAATAAGGAGCTTTTTGTTAAGTGGCCATAATGTGACATGCACAGCGAACGTTCTTCAAGAGATCCATAACCTTGTGGCTTACACATAAGGCAGGAGGGAGCAGCTGTCAGAGTGGTTGGTTTAGGCATCTTAATGGAGATGTGCAGCATAAGGAGGTGGTCACTTAAAATAAATGAGGAAACATTGGATTTATTAAAGCAAGAGGTGGGAGGCAAAGGAACATGGTGGAGAAAGGAATATCAGCTGGAAATTAGGGACACTGTAACAGGATGAAGAGTATGTGAAGAGAGACTGCAGGAAGTACAATAATTGGGCAAGTAGAGGCAATAGCAGAGGTGAAACCAGACAGGGGAAACTGAGGGTGGAGAATGGGGTAAATGTGGACATTAAAGGAAAAAAAAAAGACCAGAAAATAACTTATTTAAAGGTTACTCTTCATTAAAGGAAGTGAGTATGCAGAGGATGGTCTGGACATACTCGAGTGATTTTGCAGAAATGCAAAATTGCCAGCAAGCAAAAATCTGTGGAAGTAGAAAACCAAGGAGAAGCAAATAAAGTATGAGGTGGTTTATGGAGAGACATGAAAGACAAAGAACCAACTGATATCAGCCACTGGATAAGAATCTGTCACTGAAGTATGAATGAGCAAAAAAAAAATCAGTAACCCAGATGTGGAGAGGGATGGGTGAGAAATTAGGGAACTTTTGTTTCCCTGATGCTTTCTTTGTTTGATGACCAAGTTTAGGCTACCTTCAACAATCAGTGGGCAGGAAAAGATAGGGGACTTCCGCAGAATGAAGAAGGAATATGAAAGGATGAAATGAAGTGATATTTTGATACTGTTTCTTTAAAATTTTAATTAATGTTAATTGTGTTTTATATAAAAGACTAGTAACACATGGAAGGAGTATCTGAGGAAGTCTTGTATCTAGGATGAAATGAAGTGATATTTTGATACTGTTTGTTTAAAATTTTAATTAATGTTAATTGTGTTTTATATAAAAGACTAGTAACACATGGAAGGAGTATCTGAGGAAGTCTTGTGGCTAAGACGAAAGCGCTTATGGTGGTTGCTCCTGTGATTTTTACAGTAAAACAAAGTGGGCTATTCGTTTTATGACTGTGGTACCTGGACATTTTATTTTATTTTGTTTCTTGTTGGATTAGTTTACAATTACATTTTTTGGTTGGATTATTTCTAGGATAGTCCTTAAATTGTATTCTTCAGTGGAGAAGCCACATTTTTGAAGTTTTTTGCAGCTGCATCTCATGATTTACTTTTCTGAATGTTTTTTTAAGATGCACAAAAATGACTCTAGTTAGTAAGCCTGAATCTATATTGTTAAAAAAAATAATTTATAAGTAAATGAAGTTCTGTCATGGTACTATACTTTAGCTTGAAACCATGTTGATACATGAAACCATGTTGATACTGTGTAAAGTATCACATTTCTCAATATAGTTTATTACCTGACTGTAAATTATCTTTTCAAAAAGTTTAGTTACATGCTCAAGTTATGCAAGAAGCCTGCAGTCACTTGATGTATCAGTTTAAGGAAATTTGGGAGGGTGTGGGTAGCAGCATACTTAAAAGGTAAGGGTAAACTTTGTGAAGTAAGCAAAAGATCAAGTAGATATGTCAGAGGTTTGCAGAGTATGTCACAACCAAGTCTATATATTTGAGGATGTATTTTCTTGTCATTAGTGTTGTAGTTTGTGGAAATCTTGTTGGTGAGTTTTCTTACTTTTTGTCTGATACTTTTGAAGTAAATGTGTGTTGTTTATAACTTGATGTAATGGTGTTTGTGGGTGCAAAGATCTGGCATTAATGAACTTTTTATTGGCCTGGATGCTTGTTAATGTTTTGACTATTTTTGTTTAAAGAGAACATGGTAATAGTTATAGTAACACTGTATTTATGGAAGAATTTAGATGACAGAGATTTTTTTAACATCTTTATTGAATTACCACTTAAAACATAGGCAAACATACATTTATACAAAAGAAAAATGAACCACTTTAACATGTTCACAGTTACAAACATACATCACATACATGCTTTTATACAATTGTCACCAATCCAGTATTACATAAATTGCTCAGTTCCTGCCTTTATTGTCACCAATCCAATATTACATAAATTGCTCAGTTCCTGCCTTCCCTTATCCCCTCACTCCTCCTGCACAGCATTATTCTGCATGTATTGTTCCCACAAAGGTGATGCTACAGGTTTGATAGTTATCCAAAGTTGTGCGATTGGCTAAAAAGAAGTCTGATCAGATTTTCTCATTGCGTTCAGGCTAAGTAGGGGTGTATGGCTGAATGATGTTAATCTGAAGGTATTCATAAGGGTAAAGTAGAAGGGGAAGATTGCATGAGATTGTAGCAAAAGGGTGTGAATGAGCTAAGTTGTGAGTCAGATGGTGAAGAAAAGGGGAAAACTGTTGTGGACATGTAGCTCTCTTGTGGGGGCAGGAGTACAATATGAGATTTTGCAAAGCTAAGGAGAAGATGGTAAAGAGAAAGTGAGGTCGGGAGAAGGTGTGTGAAGAGACGTGGAGAAGGTGTGTGAAGAGACATGGGAAATCTGCAAGTTTCTGGAAAGGGCTGGTACAGTAGATGATAAATACAGAAGAATACTATACAGGTGGTATAAGATGCTTAGTAGAGGGACTGCTTTGGACTTGCTGTGTCCGAGATGTGGAGAGGTAAAAGATGAACAGTCTTCAGTTATAGTGGTCAGTTAATTCACTAGGCTGTAGAAGAAGATAGTGGCAGTTTGGTAGAAGGTACATAAGAAGGTGATGAATTCGGGATATAACTTCTTTCTGATACAAATGGAAAGGAATAATGAAGACTGAAATTAGGGGAATGATCTTAGTAGCATTAATTGCAGAAAAGGTGCAAAGGTAGAGTGGCAAAGTATTAAGAACAAGGGACTATACAGGTGAATATATAGAAAGGCAAATACATTTGGCAGTGAAACTGAGAGGTGAGGTGAAAAGCGGAATATGGAAAGAATGTGGACAAGGTGGAATGAACGACTGAATAATCTGGGTGTGAGAGGAGAGGACTGGGTGATAGAATCTCTAGCAGTGGGCCTCTAGAGACTAGCTTAGGTGAACAGGTTATCTGGGTCAGAGAGTAGGAAAATGGTGAAGGAGAGACGCTAAACTTGTTTTTCCAACAGTGCAGGTAGAGAGAAATCAGACGGAAGTGGTTTGCTAAGTAAGGGCAATGTATTTAATGTTTTGGAAAAATACATAAAGCATATGAAATGATATGAATGAAAACTAGAACTAATGTAGGTTTATGGCATCCTAGTTCTTGTTTGTGTGCTGTTTAAAACATAATAAAAAGAGGCAGAAAGTATTGCTCCCATATAAGATATGATTGGACCCAGTCAACTCGATGTTAACAACATATCTGTTCTTTACACCTCCTGGTTAGTAATTCTGCATGCTCATCTATAGTGGATCATATTTATTTGTCCCTGAAAGGATATGTTAGACTAAAGAAATAATTTATGGCATCACCAGGGAAATACTTGGCTGACACTGCAACATAGAAAATAAAAGCAATCTGCAATTAATCAGGTCTGTCCTGTAGTCATATGTTTCATTCCCTCATTCTTTGCTTGCTTGCTTGCCTACTTTGTTGACAGTGAAAGGAGGCAGTTAACTGAAACACTTGTCCCTTATTGGTTGTGCTGCTTAACAAATATATCAAAAAAGTTGCTATAATGGAAAGGAAGTAAAAGCATCACTGGGAAGAAAGAGAACTGATATTACAGAGAGGAAGAATAATGATAAACCAGGAAAGGTGCAGTGGGACACACACATGACAGAGGTAAACAGTGACTCGTATATACTGAGGGCCTGGTGTGTGGGACACACACATGATAGAGGTAAACAGTGACTAGTATACACTGAGGGCCTGGTGTGTGGGACACACACACATGATAGAGATGAACAGTGACTAGTATATACTGAGGGCCTGGTGTGTGGGACACACACATGATAGAGGTAAACAGTGACTAGTATATACTGAGGGCCTGGTGTGTGGGACACACACATGATAGAGGTAAACAGTGACTAGTATATACTGAGGGCCTGGTGTGTGGGACACACACATGACAGAGGTAAACAGTGACTAGTATATACTGAGGGCCTGGTGTGTGGGACACACACATGACAGAGGTAAACAGTGACTAGTATATACTGAGGGCCTGGTGTGTGGGACACACACATGACAGAGGTAAACAGTGACTAGTATATACTGAGGGCCTGGTGTGTGGGACACACACATGACAGAGGTAAACAGTGACTAGTATATACTGAGGGCCTGGTGTGTGGGACACACATGATAGAGGTAAACAGTGACTAGTATATACTGAGGGCCTGGTGTGTGGGACACACACATGATAGAGGTAAACAGTGTCTCATATATACTGAGGGCCTGGTGTGTGGGACACACACATGATAGAGGTAAACAGTGTCTCGTATATACTGAGGGCCTGGTGTGTGGGACACACATGATAGAGGTAAACAGTGACTCGTATATACTGAGGGCCTGGTGTGTGGGACACACACATGATAGAGGTAAACAGTGTCTCGTATATACTGAGGGCCTGGTGTGTGGGACACACATGATAGAGGCAAACAGTGACTAGTATATACCGAGGGCCTGGTGTGTGGGACACACACATGATAGAGGTAAACAGTGACTCGTATATACTGAGGGCCTGGTGTATCAAGTGCAGAAAACGTGACAAGGTGGACTACAGAAAGTACAGTATAATAATAAAGTCATGATGGGAAGGTTCAAGGCAAAGTGATTAATAGGAAGGAAGAGGGCACAAGTCAGTAGAAAGCATGGTTAGTCAGTCTGAGTACTGAGGCTGCTGTGTTTTCAGATAATACCTTAGAAAGCCAAAAGAGAATGGAGACAAACAGGTGCTATTTTTATGGTGCTAAGTATATATAGCTATTACTTGAAACTATGGTGACCGGGCACATAACATAAGGATGCTGGAAGCAAGCTTCTAAGTGGAGGTACAAACTAACAGAAAACCTCAGTTCTTGTTGCTTATTCACCATTGGTGGTTTGAGTGACTGCTTACTCGATCAGGTGAAATAAGCCTTTCAGTTACTGTGCTGGTTACACTAGAGCATAAGATGTTGTACACATTCTTAGCACATGGTCTCTGTAGTGGAGGGGACATACTTTTTCTATATTTTCAGGCTGCTAGATTGGGACATTTTTTACAGAAATGTGTGATTTCTGCAGGATACGTGATACATGTAATGCAAGGAATTTATTTTCAGTTTATTACTACCACAATAAGGCATCAGTATTAAATTATAGTTGTTGCTATCCTTTCATTTCATATTAAGGATTTTCATCTACCATATTATTACATGCTGCGGTGGTACAGTGGTGGCGTTGTTACCTCACAGCAAGAGGTTCTCCCATTCGATTTTTGGCTTGGCTTAGGAGTGCCATCTCTGTGGAGTCTGCATGTCCTCCCCGCGGTTGGGTAGCATTTGAAAGACATGCGTGTGTAAATGGGTGTGCCTTCATTGAAGGTTGGGCATTGAGCTGGCACCTCGGCGTTTCGTAAAAATCTACTGCCAATCATTAGCGGACTGGAATTCCGCTGTGGTGACCCCTTACCAGGAAAAGCCGAAAGACAAACAACAACAACAACATCCACCATATTATTGCTTTCTGCAATATTTAAATTCAAATATCAGGGCTTTTGTAATTTTTCATGATTTTTTTGAAGACACGACTGTTCACATCTCATTTGTCTTGCAAAAAGGATAGACAGTAGCCATAATTGTTGTGTTTTGCTGCTGCTTTTGCTACAAATTAAAACAGGAGGCAAAAGGGTGCCACTCTATTAGCTGGCATGTAGCTTAGCTTTAGGCTTCTGTAGTGCTTATTTGACTTGCTGTTGTTTGTCCATCTATTGCAGATCCCTGCCTGCATTTGGTTTTGGATTTGAGTTACTCATTTAAGGTTTGGTTATTTTTCTTTTCATATTTTTTTATATTGCATTTTCCTTTAAGTTTTGTGCTCTTTCTGGAATTTTAGAGATCTTGGCTGGGGTCAGTTAGAAAATTATTTTGAAGATAACAACTCCTTCCTCTAATTAGCTGAATGAGAAATAGCATTCCTAATTTAACTGCAGATATTTAGTGGCATCTTTATTTAGCTGGAGTGCTTGATTGACTTGCTGTTCTTTGTCTGTCTATTGCTGATCTCTGTCTGCATTTGATTTTTGTCTGCATCTCATTTTTTCATAACTACCCACCCTGCCTCTGTTGTGCTTTTAAACTTGGTGGCTTTAGAATTGCCCACCCTTACTGTAAATCTGATTTTTGGAGACACTTCCCAGCCTGATCTCATCAACTCATTCTACTGAGCACTGAGAGATCAAGTGGGAAGCCCACCCCCAGTCTGTTAACTTTAATTATGTTCTGTTTCCTACCTTCCCACTTAATAAAATACATTTTGTTCAGCTGTGTTTAGTGAATTTATGCTTCTTCATACTTTTAGTTTTTTGATGTATGTTCTAAAAGTGTTAGTTGCATTTAATCTGCTACATTTATTACTGCTTGTTAGTAGCCTGATTACATAGTAACTGTTACGCTAAGCCTCTTAGTTCTGATTTAAGCACTTGAGCTCCAAACTAGTTACCTTACATAAGCAAGGTTTGTGGTCTACACTCTTGTGGGAGGAGAGGGTAGCCTCCACCCTCCTGAGCTGGGAATTGCTGGTACAGGCTTATTGCACCTGTTGTTATGAGTGCCTTTGTTCTGGTTTATATACTTGGGCTCCATACCAGTTATTTTACATTAGGAAGGTTTGTGGTCTACACTCTTGTAGGAGGAGAGGGTAGCCTCCACCCTTCTGAGCTGAGAATTGCTGGTACAGGCTTATTGCACCTGTTGTTATGAGTGCCTTTGTTCTGGTTTATATACTTGGGCTCCATACCAGTTATTTTACATTAGGAAGGTTTGTGGTCTACACTCTTGTAGGAGGAGAGGGTAGCCTCCACCCTTCTGAGCTGAGAATTGCTGGTTGAAAGTTTATTGTATTTGTTGTTCTAAAAGTGTCTTAGTTCTGGTTTAAGCACTTGGCCTCCAAACCAGGTATTTTACATTAAGAGGATTTGTAGTCTACAATCTTGGGGTAGGAGAGGATAGGCTGTATCCTTCTGAGCTGGGGATTGCTGGTGAAGCCTTATTGTGCCTGTTATTCTAAGTGTGTTTGTTCTGGTTTAAGCACTTGGGCTCCAAAACAGTTATTTTTACATTAGGAAGGTTTGTGCTCCACACTGTTGTGGCAGGAGATGATAGCCTATGTCTTTCTGAACTGGGAATTTCTGCTTTAGCTGTGGCTAGAGAGCTAGCTCATTTAAAAATTTGAATCTCTGTGCTAGTGGCATTTGGCAATGTTTAGCGACCATTCTACTTGAGAAAAATATTTCTGTGTTGAATATCTGCACTTTTTTTACCCTTTTTTACAGCATTTAGTTAGAACTGCTGCTCTTCATGCAGTGGCACCTAACAGTGATCTGTATAGTCGCTGATATCTCACAGTGTAATTCCCCCTTGTAAACTGTAGATGCCAATCTCCCACAGTGTAAGTTTCCATTAAAATACACTTACTGTCTAGTCAGATTTCTTTAAACTACTAGAGCATCTAGTTAGCTCATCAGGTTCCTTGTCTTATTGACCTATTCAATATTTAAATTTCCGTCACACCTACCTCGTAGATCAGTAGCCATGGATATGCACTTCCCAACTCTCTCTCTCTCTGTCGACAGTCTGGTTGAGATGGGTATTCTGACACATTGTAGCAATTGCCTCATGTACACTGACAACCCACTTATTCTTAGTAAAACAGATAAAGTATATGAGTGGTGTAAATATACTTTAATGCTGGAGGCAAAACTCTCTCATACAACCAAAACTGTTTCTACAGAGGTTGTCAGTGATACTTGCACCAGCAGTGCCATGCCTACTGCACAGGGTAAAGACCCTACAACATAAAACTACTTACACTGTGGCACTTACAGGTAACCTTCCTAAACACTAGGACTTCCTGCACAGTACATTCAAAGAGAGGGTCCTCAGCCATCATATAAGCACTCTGTTAAAACACCACCCACAGCTACAGTAGCACTGTATTCAATGCGTCTACTGCTAAGCCCTTAAGGCAAACTAACACACAGATAAATTTTCTGATCATTAGTGATTCTGTAGTGAGGCACACTGATGACCCCTCACCAGACAGCATAAAGAGAGAGCCACGGTTAGCTGCCTCTCTGGGGCCAGGATCCATCAAGTCACACAGGCTGTCAGGTCATTGTATCACAGGTATCAGTATGACTCTGTCATAGTTCATGTGGGTGTCATGACTTGAGATGTACCTCCCTTGACTATATGAAGTGAAGCATGATCGAGCTCACAGATTGTGTCTCTGGCAGGTATGAGCCTAGCACTGAGCAGCATACTACCTTCTCCAAGGATGATGCCATGTTACCCACAGAAAAAACTGGCTTAGCGTCTGGTGTCAGTCCAAGAGGGTACAATATTTGACTGCTTGGGAGGGCATGGTTGACAGCTCACGATGCTTTGCCAGGTATGGTCTGCACTTGTCCCCTCTTGGCTTTCAGATATTGGCAAAGACCTTTTCCACCCCCATAATGCCTTTTTTTAGGAAATGCCAAACTGATAAACCTCCCGAGTTAACTGAACCTATGAAGAAATATCTGAAGCTTGTACTGCTGAATACTAGAAGTCTTAGCAAGAAAGTCTGCTCCCTGCAAACCTTCCTTTCCCTGGACAGTCAGATATCTGTGTAGTAACAGAGACATGCTTTAAAGTAGCGGAGAATGCAAGGTTATAATATCTTTCACACCTTTAGACCAGCTACTGCACAGGAGGGAACTAAAGTTGGAGGAGTCTTGGTCTATATTAAAAGTAACCTCACATCCAAGCTAGTTAAAATGCATGACCCACTGGAACTCATATGTGCAACGCACCATAAAGAGGGTCTTGTACCATATCCTTGCAACCTATAGGTCCCCCTCCATGTCCCAGAAAACCCATACTACTTATCTTAATGTACTAGAGCCCATCACTGTTCAACCTAATATGATATTCATGGAGGATCTCAACCACCCTTCCATAGATTGGGAATCCTACACCACTTCTAATACACAAGCCCAGTCTAGCAGTTCCTAAACTTTAATACCAACATCCTGGAGCTGTTAGCCAATTCTCCTACCAGGGGTACAGACATCCTTGACCTTGCATTCACAAACATGTGAGGCTGATATTCCTCACCCAGTGTAATGTCTTCAATCATTAGCTCTGGCCATAAGGCAGTATTGCGTGAGATAAAAATTTAAATTCAGGGATCCAGCAAAACCAAAAACCTTTAGTAACTATTCCAAGACCACCCTCTGTCTGCTAAGCAGCACCTCGGCTAAATTCCAAGCACCCCCAAACCCAGTAAACACTCTTGCATATGCTGAGCTATTTACACAAATCTCTGTACAGCCATATTGATAGCTGTATAGAGCAAGCTGGTCCCACTTAAATTAAGAATAAGGCAAACTCAAAAGACAAGCCACCCTGATGGAATCACAATACCAATCGGTTATGCAACAGAATAAAAATATATTTGCCAAGCATAGGAGGAACAAATCTGTACACACTAAAAGCCTCCTGACTAATCTAAACAGGCAGCTGAGAGAGTTAGTTAATATTTCAAAGGATAAATGTGAGTAAAAATAGATTCTCATGTGATGGACTAGCAAAAAGCTTTCTACAGCTGTCCTTAAACTCAGGGGAAATATGCAAAAATACACAGAACTTATTGTAAATGGCATCACCCGCACTGAACCCAAGGCTGTTGCCAATCTTTTGGCTGACAGGTTCAGCTCAAATCTCCCCCATAGTCCAAAGGAAATTCCGAATAACTTAACCCCCCCAACCATTATTAGGGAACAGGTCATCCATGCACTTTCCAAGGCCAAAAACACTGCACCAGTAGGCCCCCAAAACATCCCGGGATGCTTAATAAATAGCATGAAAACTGACCTGTCTGGTTCACTTGAATCACTTGAGCTTACAGTCAGATTTTCTGCACAAGGAATGTAAGATGGCTACAACCATTCCCCTGCACAAAGGTGGTCCAACCACTGATCCAGGTAACTTTAGGCCCATAAGTCTGACCAGCCTCGTATGTAAGGCCATGGAAAGAATCATCATGGACATGATAAATAAGGACATAGATAACCTGGAAATGCCAGACCCATCACAGTTTGTTTTGGAAGGTCATGCCTATTAAATCTGATAGATGTTTTGGGGAGGGTCACCAAAACATTGGATGGAGGCAAGACTGCACACAGCTTACCTTGGCCTGGCCAAGACTTTTAATATAATACCCCATTCAGACATTATAGACAAGCTCAGTAATTTAGGTATAACCCCCTTTATCACCTGCTGGATAGCCAGGTGGCTCACTGATAGGACCCAAGAGGTCAAAACAGGTGAGGCCACCTCCACCAAGAGCCCAATCTCAAGCTGAGTCCCCCAGGGCTCTGTACTCGGCCAATGTTTTTTGGCATCTATTTCTCTGAAATGGAAGCAAATGCTGAAGATTTATGGCTGACTACGTTTACAGATGATTGCAAGCCGGGGTTATCTTCATCTCCCCTGCAGACAAGAGTATTCTTCAAGAAGGCCTATTTCTGACTAAGAAATTGTGATAAAGCCATGCTCTTAAACTCAGTGCTAAGAAATTAATAATTGTATCCTTTGGGAAGTCAACCATCCCAGCTAACTACCTTGTTGATAATACTCCCCTAAGAGTCAACCCAGTGGTCAGAGATCTGGGTATGCACATAGACAGTGGCCTTACCTTCGACCACAATGTGGTTACAGTGGTGAGGAAATCCTTTTATGTTGCGTAACAAGTAAGGGCATGGCATCTAGGTCCAAAGAGATCATTATCCCTCTGCACTCCTCCCTTATCAGACCAGTCATGGAGTACAGTGCTCCCTTTGGTATGTTCCTGACCAGGCATATGCAACAACTAGAGGGATGTCAGAGGTTCCTTACAAAAAGAATATAAGGCATAACAAACCTACCTTTTGCAGGTCACCTTAAAGCCCTTTCTCTCTATTCGGCTTCCTATAGATTGCTGAGGGGAGATCCATGTCTGGCTTAGAAAACATCTTCCAACCCCACACATGAATCTCCTGTATATTCATATGTCAAACAGTACCAGAAATGCAAGCAATGTCTAAGGACCTGACATTTGTCTGTGATTTAAACAGAGCATGCTGGAGAGAAAGAAAGAGAGATGTGTCCCAGAGATTGCCCCTCCTTTGGAACAGGCTTCCCATCCATGTGAAGCTGAGTTCATGTGTTACCCAGTTTAAGAGCGGCCTAGACCAGTGTATGGGGAATAAGAAATTTATGCCAGGCCTGGCCCCCATGTCCCCATGTCCCTTATGGACAGAGGCAGTTTATAAATACCTGGTCGTCAGTATCCTTTTTTGGATACAGGACATCATTATTCAAATGAGAAAATTTGACTAGGCTTAAAAAGACCCCTGCGTTGTTAGCCTAGTAAAAATCTATGACTATGTAGTACTAAGAAGGGGGGTTGGTAGACAAGAACCTTTAGTACCTCTAAAAGCACTAACACGGAAGGACTGTGGCTGACCAAGTTCGCAGATGACTGCAAACTGGGCGCCATAATCGACTCTCCAGCCGACACAAGCATCCTACAAAAGGGCCTCGTAGAAACAGACAACTGGTGCCAGAGCCATGGCCTCAAGCTAAACGCCAAAAAGTGTATAGTCATCCCCTTTGGCAAAAACAAAGTGCCCACAAATTACCACATAGGTGGTAATCCATTAAGTATGGAAGAAGTAATTAGGGACCTGGGGACCCAAGTTGATAGCAATCTCTCATTTGACAACCACGTGGCCAAAGTGGTTAGAAAAACATTTTATATAGCCCATCTAATCATGAAGGGATTCACATCTAGATCAGGGGAGGTCATCGTGCCTCTTTACTCATCCCTCATCGGGCCCATAATTGAGTACAATGCCCCTTTTGGGATGTACCTTACCAGACACCTGCAGCAACTGGAAAGACCCCAAAAGTACCTCACCAAGAGGATCAAAGGGCTCAAACAGATGCCATATGCTGCCCGGTTAAAGAAACTCCAGCTCTACTCAGTGGCGTACCGCCTGCTCAGAGGCGATCTGTGCCTGACGTATAAAGCCATGTCCAACCTGGAATTAATGGACATGCTGCACCTCAGAAAATCCAAATCCCATCGAGCTACGTGCTCGAGAGACTTGAACCTCAGCACTGAAATAAATAGGACATGCTGGAGGGACAGATTCATAACCCAGAGGCTCCCTTCACTCTGGAATAAAATCCCAGTCCAGGTTAGGCAGAGTCCCTCATTGACTCTCTTCAAGAGGAATCTTGATGAGTGGATGGGAGATAATAGGTTTACCCCGGGTATCACTTCTGCGTCACTGTTAGACAGAGGCACAGTATACTAACCTCGAAAAAGGGCATAGCAAAATTCATTTAAAATGGGTGGCGAAAGCCAAACACACTCTGGCTAGGCTTATAAATGCCCTGGGGCAGATAGCCTAGTATGAACCTATGAACCTATATAAGATTTGTAGCACTAGTGGATTTCAATTTTGTCCCAGTGCTGTGAAGTTACAGGTGAAAAGACGGGGGAGATATATCAGTAAGGAAGACGTTGAAAGGGACTGCATATTTATATTTATATTTATATATATATATATATATATATATATATATATATATATATATATATATATATATATATATATATATATATATACACCCAGTGGAACTGCTGAAGTGTGTAATCCAACAAAAAGTGAAAATTCAAAGAGAATCAGACTAGACGATGAAATAACGTTTAACAAAATAATGAATTTAGTAAGTGCTTTTGGTCAAAATGAATGTGAACTTCATTGGAAATGGTTTGATGTTCATGTATTCATTTTGAACAAAATTGCTTACCAAATTTTTTGTGGTGTAATACCTCCTTCAAGTATGTTTTGTTTGAATTTCCAGACTGCCATAAATGGAGTCCTCGGATCCTATTTGATGGATTAAGTAGTGCAGTGTGGCCTCAGCAGCCCTGAGAAACATTAAAGAGAGAACTGGCTGTCAAACAGTTAATTTGTTAATAAGTGAAATATATTTACAGTGTAATTCTCACTGTCTCTTTCTTAGTTCTGGTTCTCCAAGGTAGGACAGCCATTGAGAGGCCGGCATCCTCTGAAAGGTCCATTAATTAATATGGCGATTCAGCATTTTAGTGTGCTATAAAAGATTCATTGAATAATCTGCTGGCAGCCTGTTGCCTGAATAAAACAGAAGCCCTTAGCATTTTTTAATGCTTAGACAGAGAAGCAAAGGAGACTGTCAAACAGCTGTGCCCTGAATGTCCTGTCATTCAGTCAAGCAACAGAACATGTGACTTTAGTATCCGAACAAGTGCTGCCAAGGTGTGTTTAAATGATATGTCATACCCTGAAGCAGTTTAAATTCCAGCTGAACAGGACAAACTTCGGGCACACTATGACGTGATTCACTTTTTTTTTTTGTCTGGTGAGAGAAATCTTAATTCCAAAATAACTTGCACTCTTAATATTGTAAATGTTTTTTGCAACACCTATTAAGGAATATCCTGTTGTAATTCAATTTTTTTTCTCAGAATAATGACTTCAAAAGCAGCACGAATTTCAAGTTCTTGAAGAGTTATTTCCTTATGCTTGTCAAGGGAAACATGACAAGTGGCATTTAGCTCTGACAAGCCCTGTCAGACTGTAAAGCAGATACAGGAATATCTGTCAAACATTGATATACGACACATGGCCAAGAGTGAGACATTTTCCAATGGAATATGCTTTGATGATGAGTTTTACTTTGTATGCTGCTACGCAGTTTTTATGAACTTATGGAAGAGTGTTAAAGAAAAGCTATGTGACACTGAGTAAGAGAAAACAGGTGATAACATCACCAGTTATGATTCTGTATAGTATCTCGGCAACTGAGACATTTCAAAATGAAATACATTGAAAAGCACAGGATTTTGCATACTATTTCAGTGTCTTCTTGTTAAGCATAAATGTGAGCCAAAACAAATGTGAATGAAATTGTGAATAAGTGAGCAAGTGAGTGAGTCAACGAGAAAGTGATACCGTGGGAGGGGGAACATGATTCTGTTTCATAATTTATTGAACACAGTACTGACACAAAGAAGCCAAAAATAATTACTATGTGAATAGGGAAAATTATACAGCATTTTTTGTGCATTCTGCAGCTGTTTACATGCCCACATTTTTGTTTCCTGAAACTGTGCACATATTTCAGTGTATTTCAATTCAGTAAGATAGAAGTGTTGTGTAATTGACCGTAGTATGGTCATCTCACAAACAGTTTACTTTTTTACCTTTGATTTTCAGTATTCAGTTTTGGTTACCTTTCTTCCCCAACCACTAGCCTCACTGTGTTCACAAACCCTAAGATGTAATGCGATCCTATCTCGCCTACATTCATAACTGATGGGCTTGGAGCCGAGAATCAGCTCCGACTCGGCCGATACACTAGCACAAAGTCTCTCATTGGCTGGGCCAACCCCTTATCCCAGGATGCACCACGCCCAAACCCCCAGATCTCGTTTGCCGCTCCGAGAGACATGGTCTCGACTTGGCTGTGGCTGAGTACCCTTCTATTTTGGCCTTTTGGTCGCTTTTTTGGCAGTTAGCTTTAAAATTTATACTCAAACAGCTATTTTAATTGCTATCTTGTTGTTAGTTCCATTGTGATTGACTGTGTTTGTCTCTTTGGATTGTTGTGGTAATTCCTTCTGTTTGGCGGGCTAGGCCCATTTGAGTTAGAGGGCCTTTGCCCTATCTCTTGTCGAGCGTTTAAGTTAGAGCTCATCCCCCCCCTTCCCTCCTTGTGTGTTGAGTGTATTACAGTTGGTATGTCTGGCAAAGAAAAGGAACATAAGCCATCGGGCTTTAAAAAATGTTCAAAATGCAATTACAAGATGTCGTTGACAGATAGCCACGCCATCTGTGTTTATTGTCTAGGGGCTAAACACTTGCAAGAATCTTGCAGTGTTTGCTATGCCTTCTCCTCTCGTGTCCTACATGAGAGAAAAAATGAGCTTATCTTGAAGGGTTTGATCAAGCCAGCCTTCGAGGAAGCTTTGGCTTCTTCTCCCTTCTCAAAATCGAAGCAAAAGAAGTCTTCGGTTCCAACAAGTCCGTCGGAGCCGCCTGCAAAAAGAGCTAAATCTGTGTCCCCTTCCTCAGCTCCACTGGCCTCGGAGCCACAGGATAGAGGATCTAAATCTGGGTCTCCTTCCTCGGCTCCACTGGTTTTGGAGTCTCGGGATGAGAGATCAGGTACTCTGTCCCCTTCCTCGGCTCCACTGATTTTGGAGCCACAGGATAGAGGATCTAAATCTGGGTCTCCTTCTTCGGCTCCATTGGTCTTGGAGCCACAGGAGAGTGTTTCTGCTCTGGGGTCAGTTTCGTCGGCTCCTGAACCTTCGGTGCCGAAAGGGGTCTCAGTTCTGGTCGAGTCTGCTTCGGCTCCGATCCTTTTGGAGCCGATTCGGAGCCGGCCTCCTGGCTTTGTCTCGGAGCCGATAGAAAAAGTTTCTCGGCCCCCTTTTGTTTCCTCCAGGTCCTCCAGGCTTTCAGATTTGGATGTAGATAGGGTGGTCCAGAGGCTCCTCCAGTCACCTGTCTTATCCAAATTATTTTCGGCTCTGGCCCAGTCGGCCCTGGAGACAGCCCTTTCGATACTGTTTCTTCCTCCTCTGACAACCTTGGTGTCATCGGAGTCTGAGTTCGTAGAGTCAGGTGAAGTCCTTGAGTCGGTTCCGAGACCCACTGCTAGTCTGTCAGCACTGACTTCAGCTCCAACCCTTTCTGTGCCTTCCAGAGGTTTCGATTCTTGGGTGTCCTCAGCCGGGCCCGAGGGGGATTCATCAGGGCTTCTGGTTTCGGCCCTGAGTCTCCCTCTTGGTGTCTCGGCTAGGGGAACCCCGACACCGGTCATGGTGTCGGAGATGGGCCTCTCCTCAGATTCTGGTGGGCCCGCCTTTGAGGCTATGAGGAGCATGTTGGCCAAGTCTCTAGTGACTTCACCTGAATCTGCGACTCCTTCCCTAGACACGGCAACTAGATCTTCTGGTGCCCCCCTGTCTTTGGACAGCACGGCTCCTAGGCCTGAGGATTCCTCCTTGTGTGGTCCCCTGTTTTCTGAGGAGCCTTCAGAGTTCGTGCCTGAAGAGCCCCCCAGGAAAAAATTGTGCAAGAGGAAGCACATAGACTCCCCAGATGATGTCACCTCGGACACCGACCTTGATGATGCGGAAGGGTCCCCTAAGTCGTCCTCTGATGATGTCTCGTTCTCTGATATCCTGGAAATCTTGAGACAGAGGGGTGACTGGCCATCCAAAATCCCTTCTGCGGAGGAGTCGGTCTTCCTCAAGGCCTTCGGAGCCCAACCCTCCGCCTCCTGGGTGTCTCCACCCTTCGATGAGTTACTGGACCTTATTTGTCGATGGGTGTGGGAACACCCTGATTCTGTGGAACCAGTTCCTTCTCGCCCCAACAAGTTTTTATCTGCACCCCCTGGCAAGGAGTTTCTAACCAAGGGAGTTCCGGTTGATGCAATGATGGTGGCGTCTGCCACCCAGCAGGATGTGGCAGAGGCATCTACGTCTATCCATCCTCCTAACAAGGAGTCCAGGAGCATGGATAGGTACGGGAAGCGTACTCTGACTTCAGAGACCTTTACTCTGCGGTCGCTGAATTATTTATGTCACTTTTCGAGGCTCCAAAGGGATCTCATAAAGGAGTTGGGAGATACCTTGTCGGGTAACGTGCCTGAGGCATTGACGCAGTCTGTCAACGCCCAGCTGTCTACCCTTTTGTTGATTGTTAACTTATCCATGAGGCTCATATCATATGCAGCTGAAGGGGCGGGTAGGGCAGCGAGTTCAGGCGTAGCCCTTAGGAGGCAAGCCTGGATGTGCTTGTGTCACTTTGCGGAGGCGTTCAAGTCTTCCTTCACCGACACTCCATTCGATGGGTCCTCTCTCTTTGGACCCAAGGTGAAAGACACACTCACTAGATGTGAGCAGGAAGGTAAGACTTTGTCTGCCGTTGGGGCCCATTTTTTGCTTCCCTCTAGACCTTATCCCAAGGCTCAGAGTGGAGGAAAGATGTGGTTCAGAAAGTCCCAAAAGTCTTTCCCTGCCCATCAGAGTGACCCCCCCTTCCAGAGGCAGAGAGGGGGGATTATTCTGGAAGACGTCGCCGTAGAGGCGGTGGAGGCCCCCGCAACTCAGGAGACCGCAAATCCTTTCGTGGTTCCTCCTTTCAGTGTCCCTGAGGGACTGCCCGACTGTGCGTCTCCAGAGCCAGTCGGGGGTCAATTCTCGGCGCATCCAAGGGCCTGGGGTTCCATCACTCAGGATCAGTGGGTGCTTCGTATCATCACCGGAGGTTACACCATCCCCTTTATCCGTCCCCCTCCACCGTCAAGGAAAATCCCGGACGTGCCACCCAGTCAACTGGATCAAGCAGCCATAGAGGTCGCAAAGCTGCTCAGAAAGGGAGTCATCCAGCCAGTCCCCGCAGACCAGACCGGATTAAGAACTTACTCAAGGTTATTTTTGGTGCCGAAAAGAACAGGAGACTTGAGACCCATTCTGGATCTCAGCCACCTAAACCGCTTTGTAAAGAAGTCCAAGTTCCGGATGGTCACATTGCAATCCATTTTCCCATTGCTGGAAAAAGGAGTATGGATGTGCTCCATCGATCTCAAGGACGCCTATTATTACATCAAGATAACCATGGTGTCCAGGATACATTTACGCTTCCGCCTAGGTGCCAGTCACTTCCAGTTCCGGGCCCTGCCCTTTGGTCTCACCACAGCCCCCAGGGTGTTTACCAAATGTCTGGCAGTGGTGACAACTCACCTGAGACATCTGGGATTCCAGGTGTTTCCGTATCTAGATGACTGGCTCCTCACCACCCCCACCAGGCATCTTCTTACTCAAGCCGTGAGTGCTACCATCGAGTTGGGACCTCTATTAGGAATTACATTCAACTGGGAAAAGTCTGTATTGTTGCCATCACAGCGTGTTGCCTTTATAGGCGCAGGGCTAGACTCTGTAGAGATGCGAGCATTCCTTCCAACAGAGAGGATAAAGATACTACAGGACCAAGTCCTAGCCTTACTACCCTGAAGGAAAGCCCCAGCCAGGATGGTCCTTCAGCTTTTGGGGTCGATGGTGGCCGCCATTCTTCTGATCCCACTGGCAAGATTGCACATGCAAATTCTTCAATGGCTCCTGTCGACCCAGTGGTCATACCAAGATCTGCCATTGTCCTACCCAATTCTCATCACGGAAACGTGCCGGCGAGATCTTCGTTGGTGGCTCCTCTCCTCCAACCTGAACCAGGGGAGACTTCTGCCCCCCCATTGCCACAGTGACCACGGACGCCTCCCAGATAGGGTGGGGGGGCATTATCTGGGCAGGACGGTTCAAGGCATGTGGCAAGATCACAAAACCCACTTACATATCAATGTTCTGGAAATGAGGGCAGTGCTTCTAGCATTGCAGGCACTTCACAGCTCTCTTCCCAAGGGTACCATTGCAATCTTCTCAGACAATATGGTGGTAGTATGGTACCTGAACAAGCAGGGAGGAACCAGGTCTTATCCTCTTTGCAGAGAAGCCATGAGAGTGTGGAACTGGGCAATCGCTTCCCAGAGATTTCTAGTGGCAATGCACATTCCAGGGAGGTCCAATGTGATAGCAGACAGGCTGAGCAGAGTTATTCTGATGCCTCCCGAGTGGTCCATGAATGACCAAGTAGTGGCTCGGATCTTCTCCAAGTGGGGGTTCCCCTGCTGCGACCTTTTCGCCAGCCCCTGAAATGCAAAGTGCAGCAATTTCTTCAACCTGATTCCCCCCCCCTGGGGGGAGTCACCCAGGGACGCTCTAGTCCACAATTGGCCCTCCGGTCTGCTCTATGCCTTCCCTCTGGTCCCTCTACTGCCAAAGGTGATTCAGAAGGCAATCTGCTTGGGAAGCAGCATGATTTTGATCGCACCACACTGGCCCCGCCAAGTTTGGTTTCCCTTCCTTCGGAAGTATGCAGTGAAGGATCCTTGGATTCTGGACCCAGTTCCAGACCTCCTGACTCTTCAGTCGGTTCAGGCCCATCCATCACTGCGAACTCTCAAGCTAGCGGCTTGGCTGCTCCACTTCCGATCTTAGTCAGACAGCATATCCTTTTGCCTGAGGTGGTCTGGATTCTGTTTTCTTCTCACAGAGCTTCCACTAAGAAGATATATTCTAATAAATGGAAAAGGTTTGCCATTTGGGCCCAGCGGCACAACCTTGACCCTCTGACAGCTCCGGTGTCGGCAGTATTAGATTTTTTGGCAACTCTTTTTAGACAGGGTTCCACTATCTCCACACTTAAAGTCCAATAGGCAGCAATTTCTAATTATCATGTTGCCTTTGAGCCTTCACTCATGAGTCATAATTTGTGTAAGGCCTTTCTCAAGGGAGCTTGGTTGCTTCGCCCCCCGGTGTCGCAACCTGTTTTGCCATGGGATTTGAATGTAGTTTTAGGAGCCTTGACGTCTCATCCCTTCGAGCCGGCGGCCACTTGTGAGCAAAAGTTCTTATCTTGGAAGACTGCCTTCTTGGTAGCTATTACTTCAGCCAGAAGGGTTTCAGAGCTTCAAGCCCTTTCTGTCAAGCCTCCTTATCTGATCTTTCACAAGGATAGAGTATCTCTAAGACCAAACCCGTCATTTCTTCCGAAAGTTTCTTCTGCTCTTTGTCTGCAGCAATCTATAGAGCTACCAGTTTTCTTTCTGAAATTTTCCAACAAGGCAGAATACAGACTTCATCAGTTGGATGTGCATAGACAACTGAGGTTTTACTTGGATAGAACACAGCAGCAGAGGAAATCAGATCAGTTGTTTGTGGCCTTTGCGGATAACAGGATTGGCAAAGCAGTAACTAAGACCACTATCGCTAGGCGGATTAGGGATTGTGTTTCATTTATTTATGCATCAACAGAAAGGGACCTTCCATTTCCAGTTAGAGCACATTCTACTAGGGCTATGGCAACTTCAGTGGCCTTTCACGCCAGACTGTCTGTGGATGAGATATGTGCAGTGGCCACTTGGGCTTCTCCACATACATTTATTTCTCATTACAAACTGGACGTGGCCTCTAGGGGTCGGGCGTCCTTTGGTTCCACAGTGCTCAGGAGTGTTTTCCAGTGACCCTCCCAGGATCTAGGTGCTAGGGACGCTGTCCCATCAGTTATGAATGTAGGCGAGATAGGATCGCATTACATCTTTTAGTTATGTACTTACCATAACAATAGATGTATGTGATCCATCTTGCCTACATTCTTACGTACCCGCCCTCCTTCCCCCTACCTGTTGGATCTGGAGGAAATACTGTTGTGCAGTCGGTTTGGCACATGTGGGTGAGTTGTTATGGGGCAAACAAGATCTGGGGGTTTGGGCGTGGTGCATCCTGGGATAAGGGGTTGGCCCAGCCAATGAGAGACTTTGTGCTAGTGTATCGGCCGAGTCGGAGCCGATTCTCGGCTCCGAGCCCATCAGTTATGAATGTAGGCGAGATGGATCACATACATCTATCGTTATGGTAAGTACATAACTAAAAGTTAATGTAGTGCAGCAATGGAGGGAACATGGCAGTTCGAGAAAATGTCTGGAATAAAACACTCCTGTGTATTGATAAGCTTGTTCCAACCTGTATAGTTTAAGACAGACATTTTGTTTTAATAAATTAATGTCTGTAGGTCAGTATAACAACTGCCAGAAATTCAGACTGTGTGTATTCCTTTCCTGGGTGTTTGCTTTTTGGATTCCTTATGTTGCCTTTTCTGCTTTGACTTTTAGCTGACATTTTTAGACCATTTATTAAGTTTTGTTAGTCTTCTAGTCTTGTTAAATCTGCCTTGTTGTTTTACAGATTCTATTCAGTCCTCTTGCGTAATGAATGTGTCATAAACAAAATGCCACTACTTTGTGTGTGCTGTCTCTTTTATAAAGATACACCAGTGGCCTCAGTACTGACTTCTATAGTGCTCCACCTGTTACTGTCCTTTTCATCTGAATGTATATCATTTATTAGCATGCTCTCTCTCTCTCTCTCTCTCTCTCTCTTTGACCTGTTACCTGACAAATGATTTACCCATACTGTAACCAATGGATCTAGTCCAAATCTGACCCGTTCAGTAACTGTTATATGACATTAGGTCAGACCCCTAAAGTCCATATAAGCCATAATAGCTAATTTGTGATTTAATAGTCTGACTTCTTAGCTGCAAAAGTCATATAAGATTTGTCTGGCATGATGTACATGTTGCAAATTCATGCTGCTTTGGATTCTGAGCCCTTCTTTGCTTCAGCAATATGTCCAAAATTACAAGAAAAAAGAAAGGGTGGTGGGGTTAGATGGAATGAGATGCTGAAAAAGCTGAGCTGCTAAATTTAATACTTCCAGTCAATATTCACACAAGGAGAGAAGCTTGATTTACCAAATCCACCCAGCAGCACTGGCTAGGATAAGGCATTGTGGTGAACAAAGAACTCCAAAATTAAGAGTACATGAGGTAACTTAGTCTGATGGGATTCAACGCAGAATCCTTAAAGCTTTAAGGGTTTAAGGGGAGTGAAAGCCATTAAGTAACACTGGCTCCAGAAGAAGGCAGGTGTGTCTCACCTTCTCAAGGCAAATGCTAGAAGCTGTCTTTATAGAATCATAGAAGGTATAAGGCACCCGGGCCATGTGGCCATTTACAACTTTTCAGTACTCTTTGGTAGACCTAACTCCATTTTCCAAGGGGTGCTAGACCAGTTATGCCAGGACAGAATTTATGAATACCCATTCTATCGTCTAACTCCTTTTAAGAGGAAGGTAGTGTGTGACACATTGCTTGATCTGGAGTGGAAGTTCGCTCAATCTGGAGTGGAATTTCGCTCCAGAGAAGCTGTAGTCATTGCATGATGACTCTGTCTTTCCATCTGATTTATTTGTTGAAGCACATTCAAATCTTTGATTTAGTGTTTTAATGATCTTGTCAGCCTGACGTCAGTCATAGAATTTTATAATATGTGGAGCCATGTGAGGAACACGACCCATCTCAAGACCCAAGGCCATGTGACTACACAAAAGGAAGATGAGGCCAAAAAAAAAATCTAACATGCATTGTATTGGTAACCAGGATATCGTGCCAGAAAATAGCTATGTATATGACTTGCTTAGCTTTTAGTGAGCTTTCTGACAGTGTGCCTCACATGGATGACAGTAGTTGGCATAACATATTTTCCCAGGAAATTACTACTTCAGGCATGTATGACTAAATATGATCTCAAGAGCAAAGCTTGAAAGGTCATAAATATTCATAGATGCACTGAAAAGTATAATCCTGGTAAGTTATGATTTTGAAGAACATTCCTGATTCTGCCATCTAGTTTTGTCCTGCCCCCCAGGGCTGTGCTAATAGAGCAAGCAGTGTTTTATATATTCCATCTGCAGAATGCTTGAAAACTAAAAGGATACATCCAAGCTGCAAAGCTGCTTCCTTGAGCTTCGGGGAGCAGTGCTCAGTCTGTTGCATTTTTCCTCCTCCTAGTATCATGTAAGCATGTTAATGCTCAGTGGTTGGTATTTGCAAATTGATGTGACTAGAGCTCAAACTGGAGCACAGCATTCAGAAGAAAGAAGAACTTGGGGAGTTTTATATATATATATATATATATATATATATATATATATATATATATATATATATATAAAGAGAGAGAGAGGGTGTGCATGCGTAGGAAAAGCATGGTCCTAGAGAGTTGTTGAAGAGACATTAAATGGCAGGCAGTTGTAATTTTCTAAGAATTATTTTTTTTTTGGTCAGTTTCTTCCATTCAGCACTTCAGCTGGCAGTGTATAGGTAGATGGATTTTTTTAAGGTGGTACTTTCTGTAGAATGAAAAATAAATATTGGCAGGAATGATTGAGGAATAACCATAGTGAAGTAGGTGACTGCAAACCAGTTGTGGAATCTAGCAGCTGGAATGTGTTTTGCAGGTTCATTCTCACATACTTATCTGTACATGATTTTGCAAAACATTTCTGATTTTTGCCCTGTATTATGTCCTTCATAAAATTATTTGATTTTCTGGTAAATTACTGAAGATTACTTTTAGCCAATAATGCCAGACATTAGAGCTTCATTAAACTTCTTATCCTTCAGAAAATGTGTGTTGATGCAATTCTGCAAAACCTGTTGTTATATTAACTTTCTTAATGAATTAGAGTAATATTTACTAATCATCCTGATTTTAGTATTTTGCTCCCCCCTCCCCAGACATGATTTTTGGCTTTGTCCAAAATTCTTGAGCAAAGACGTGAGAAACTATGAGCCTAGGCAGTGAATGATATATGGTCACTTGGACATGACTAGAATGCTTGTAGTGTGGTCACTTACCTATGATTAAAATGCCAGCAATCTTTGAAAAAAAAAAAAAAAAAGAAAGAAATTAAGCCACAGTTGCATTCATTTTGAATAATAGACATCTGTGGAGGTCAAACAGGTTTGTGGCTGAAGGGCTAGTATTGATGAGGCAACCATGTCGGGGCCGATTATGAGTAAGTTCGGGCAGCTGCCTGGAAACCACATCTCTTTTGGGGCCTAGGACCCCTGTAGGATTAGGGTGCAGCAGCTGCTTGCTCAGCAAGGCATTATCTGCTTATTTATTTTTCAACAAAACACCATTTCTTTACTTAAATAACCAAGCAACCACAGTTTGTGGCTGTTATGGGAGAAATTGCTGCTCACTTTGTCTGCTTCTGTGCCATCCCATGAATCATGGGATGGCACTGGCAAGGAGCAGAAAGTATGCACACTCTGAAGGAGAGGTTGCGTTGTGAAAGAGAAGTAGTAGCACAGAGGTAAGTGTTTTTTTTTTGATTGCTGCTGCAGATATGGATTCATCGTGTCTCCCTGCCAGTGACTATCTTTGAACTGGTTTTTGTATTTGTTTAAGAAATAAAGTGACTCATGTTTGTATTGTTTTGGATGAAGGGATTGTACACTGTTCTGATGGGTTGGCTAGCACACTGAAATGTTCTTAGTGAGGGATGTCTTCCTTTTTCTTTCAGTATTACCATTGATTTAAAAAAAAATCAAAGTAGGGCCTGTTTTTTGGGACAGTTAAGCAATGGTGTCAAAGTTAATGCGCAAACAGAGTAACATCCATTCTCTGCCTAACTCTAATAGCTCAGCCTAAGATAAAATGATGTGCCATAATTGTTTGTGCTTGATTTGTTTTATGAATAACTTGCTATTGAGATTGAGTACAAATCCTTTTATACTTTTTGCCATTGCTAAATTTGGAAGCTATTTTACCATAATGTATACATGTCCTTCTTGCATTAAAGACTGTAGAAGTGGGGCATACTTCATTTGCAGGAGGTCTTTTGAATATATTCATCATTAAGTCATTGCTGGAGTACCTTAGATATGTGGTTATATCCTTCAAGGATGCAACAGCCAGACAGCTTCCAAAGCTTAAAAGCACTTTCCATGTGCCCAAACTATTACCATCTCAAATGGAGCTGAAGAAAACAAATAGTTTGGGTGGCGAGCCCTTCAGAGCTTTCTTGCCACTGAATAGCTCTCCTTTTGCAGGCTTTTAAGGATTGATGGTAAGCTAAGGATTCTTCATTGTTGGGCAGATAACTTCCCTTCAGGGGAAAAAAATTCCATGTTTTATTTTTGTTAATAACTAAACTTTCTCTGTGAAGATGTATATTTTAAGCTAGAATAGGGAGTTTTAATGGACTGTCAGGTGACTTTCACGCTTTCTTTTGTGGAAAAAAGTTGTTAAAAACTAAGTTTAGCTTGTTTTTCCCAACTAAATCTTTTTTTGATACTTGCCTGATTCACTGACAACTGCTAGTCTTCCCCACGATTCGGGCATCTTTTTTTTGGATTCACCATGGAACAACCTGCTCGTTCCTCAATTCTTCCTTCTTTCAGCCACAAAAAAGAACATTTTCAAATAGCCTTTGACCCTTCAGCCAGCTATAAATTTGCCTCAGACGCAGATGGGTGAATATGTTATGGCGAGTTCTGGTTCCTCAGACCATTTATCTTTTTTCCTTGACTCCCTCTGGTGTAGTGCCTACAACCACCATGGACCAGAGATGAGGGACATCCTGTCTGGTTGTTGAAGTGCCCTTGGTGGAAGGGAGAATCACTCTTGTCAAGTCTTGCAGAAAGGAGCAGGGAATGCCTCTCTTAGCAGGTATGGGATATATGTCCCTGAGGGGTTGCCTGTCAAAAGTCTGACATCTATAAAACTTTTGGTACTTTTCCGTTAAACCCCTACCACGTCTTGCGCTGCTGTGTTTTGGCGCTATTTTATCATTCATGCAGGACTGACAAATGTGATGTGAAAACAATCATTTTCATTAGGTAAGGTTACCTTTTTTTTTAATTCTATTTGACAAGCAGGCAGTACTACAGAGACGAATGTCTTGTGCTGCACGATCGCAGTTTTTACAATGTGGAGAATGACTCCTTTCATTTGCATGTGAGGCCTGACTGAATAAATCGGGGACTGTGAGCTTTGGCAAGACCTTTTTTTTATGGGAATTGTACTGCAGTACAACTGTGAAGACTTTTTCAGAGCACCTCGCGTAGATGAAAACATACAGCTGCAATGCGATGTGTTCTTTATAAAGTTTGCAGTTGTTGATTTGACAGCAGTACACATTAGTCCTGAGAATACATGGTAAACATTACCCGATCCAGGCATATCCAGTAAGTAGGATGAATCTTTTCACCTTCTGTCCTAATGGTATTCCCCTATATTAACCTTCTTCTATAGTGAGACAGGATTCTCTCTTAAGTATTATACTGAAAAGGTAACTAGCTTCTGGCCAAAACCATGTGTATAAAAAAAAAAAAAAAAAGTCCCGCAACTGGTAGGGGTTTAACGGTGGACTGCAGCTATTTCTGCAATGATCAAATGGTCCTGTACACCTAACATGACAGTAGACACTTGTCATTCAGTTGTACAGAAGTAGTTGTCACCCACAAACTTGTGTCCGGTACTGTACCCAGCAGCACAAACTGGTAGGGGTTTAACAGAAAAGTACCAAAATTTCTGTTAAAAAGAAACATTTATCTTCTCATGTCTCTCATATTTTACACAGGAGTGATTTATTGGGCTTAGAGTTCAGTTCAGGCTGTTAGCCCTTCTGTTCTGGTGCTACTGGTAAAATCAAATGGAATTATTCACTATCTAAGGATTTTCAGGACATTGAATGTGAAATGGATCGTGAAGGCATGACTTTTGTTTTCTCTCCGCAGGTTTCTGAGTTTGACTGTGCGGAGAGTGTTTCTTCTGATAGTCCCGTAGAAGGATTTTGATATTTATATTGTATAAAGTTCCCCAGTCTTATAAATTTTGTTACTTATTAACACATCTGACCCAGCAATTATTTCCTTGCTAAATCCTGCTGCGAAATACCTAGTAAATGCTAATCCCTCCCTCTTTGGTAAGTGCGAGAAAGCCTTTGAAAGATTTGAGGAAAAAAGGATATTTTTCTGCAGCCTTTACTTTTAGAATTTAATTATCAAGCTCAAACGTTAAAGTTTATGCTTACTTGTTTTGAGAATAAGGAGCATTATAGCTTCTTTTTCCTCTTCTGAGGAGAAATCATCCTTTGTGTAACCTTATTGCTTTTGTCTTTCACGTGACTAAACACTCTCTGAAGTGTGCTTATGATTCAGTTCTTATCACTTCCAGAGCTGCTGCTACTGCAACTCTTATAAGAAGGTTTGCTAGGTTGTGCACAAAATGTATCCATGGATATTAAAGCTGAAAATTTCAATTCTCCCTTAGCCATAGAGGTAATATTTGGATCATCCATTGTGGTTGTCCTTTAAAATTGTGATGAGAAAGAGAGCTTCTCAGATTTCTCAGACTTCTTTCTTCAAATTGCACCACTTTCTAGAAAGTGATGTAAGCAAGACACAACAAGCTGCTGGTAAGAATACTTAAAGTGGCAAAAGGGTTCAAAAAAAGGAGCCCCCAGAAAAGACAGTCAAGTCCGAATGGCTGTTGACAAAATGATCTCTATCCCACCTTGGCAACCTTTTAATTCTGCCCCAAAATCTGGCTCTCCATTTCACTCTTTGGCAACAGATAGTCTCAGACAAATAGTTTCTGAGAATTACTCATCAGAGATACAGATGACAGTGGGATCCTCTTCCTTGCATTTTAGAGGATTCCTCCTTTTCCACCAGATCAAACTTCTTTTTTTATCCCCACCTGTCATTCAACATCTGCTAACTTACAGGGTAATAGAAGCTGTACCTCCTTCCCAGAAAGAAAAAGGTTTTTATTCTAGAATGTTTCTAGTACCAAAGAAGGAAGATTCATGGAGACCAGTTGTAGATTTTTCTTTTGTAAACCAGTTTTAGAAAGTTCTGACGTTCAAAATGTTGTCCCTTCATGACCTCTTGCCTCTCATTCCCCTTTTAGTTTTAGTGGCACCAAAGTTAGGGGATGCTTATCACATTCCTATAGCACAATATTTCAAATGTTTCTTAAGATTTTCTGTGTCTGGATCACACTTTCACTTCTCTGTACCCCGTGGGTTATCCACTGTTCAAGGGTATTCACAAAGTGTCTGGTGGTTCCAGTAATGGCCTACTGCAGATTGTAGGATATTCACATTTTTCCATATTTAAACAACTTTGCAGAGTATCTTCAAAGTATCAAGTATCTCTTGGGTGAGAGATCTCCTCAGTCTTGGGTTTCAGGAGGATATCCAGGAGTGTTTTTTGATTCCTTCAGAAATGATTATTTTCATGGGATATAGCCTTGATTCATCAGGTCATAGAGGTTTTCTTTCACAGGAAAAATAGATCTATATCTAGATCTATTCCTGAGTTATTCCATTTGGAACAAAGCCTCAGCAAGGGCATTTCTCAGGATGCTAGGTTTCACGGTATCCATGTTTCTCTTGAACTTTAACCAGACCCCACAAGAGAAAATTCAGTGGTATCTAAAATCAGTATGATACCAATATTAACATCCCCCTGACATTCCAGATTCATAATTTAGGATTTGTACAAAGAGAACTCCTTTGGTGGAGAAACATTTTTATTTGAATCCAGGTCTACCATTTTCTCTTCAACTCCAGCAAAATCTGTAGTTACAGATGCATCAGACTTCACTTTGGGAACAGTGTCTGTGAGAGTAAAAGTGCATGTTGTGTGGAAGAGAAATGACAGACCAAAACACAATTGTAAAAGATATGTTGGATGTAATAAATGCTGTCAATACTCTCAAGCAAGACCATTACAAGTGATTACAGACAGCGCCAGAATAATGTTCTACATATAAAGGGAGAATCGGAGCTTACTGTCTGTGCAGACTAGCCATAGTAGCATGGGATATATCTTTTTAGCACTATTTCACTGTACAGACAGCTTGTATCCCGTCAGAGAAAAACCTCTGTGGTAGACAAGCTGAGCAGGATGAGGACAGACCCTCATAAATGGAAAATGAAGTGGGAGTTTCCAGGAAGTGATCAGTTGTTTGCCTCCATTCGCAACAATCAACTGGCAAAATATTGCTCCAGGACTCCATTCAAAAAGGCCCGGAAGACCGATGAATTTTCTTATTTTATACAGCAATTTTCCCTGTATGATTTTCTACCCTTTCCACTGATACCCAGGGTCATTCTGAAGTTTCAGTTCATTATGGTGACTTGCTTCTGGCACAGGCAACAGTGATTCTTACTTTGAAAAGCAAAACCAACAAAATCCATGTGCCTCTGCAGTAAGCCACCAAAGGTCCAAGAATAAATGTAGAGAAAAAAAGCAAAGGCAAGTCTCCAGTTTCTTCAACCAACGCAGAGTGGTGCTAGCAGCAGAGAGGCTAAAAGAGCGACTGCTTATCTAATAAAAGTGTTTTTTTTTCCTGCTACTAGCTGGGTGACTGTCCGATCTAGCTAAATAGCAAGTATTTCTGCTTCCTTAACTGTTTTAAACTGTTTAAAGTTGTTTTTGTACCTGCACTTTTAAAGTTTGTCCTGTTTGCTGCATTTACCTGTTGAGGCTACACACTCAAGTGCGCTAGCTTGTATTACATATTTATTGCATTTTCCTGCTGTTTATTTGCAAAAAAAGAAAAAAACAAAAAAATTATCCTTGTTTCCTGCATTTCTTGACCTAGAGTAGTCCAAATACAGGCTTTGCTGTATTCTGGACTTTTGGAAAGTTCCTGTGTTGCCCATTTCCTTTCTTGGATAAAAGTAGGCTTCTTTGTTCACCAGTGGGAGTGGGGATCTTAGAGCAGCCTATCTATCCCTGGAGGAGTGTTCCCAGCACAAGAATCTGGTAGTCTATTGGCCGTTTTGGGCCAATTTCTAGCTCTTTCAAGTCCCCCTGTATAAAACCTTCTTTGGCGTGGCTTTGCGCGATTTTGCGCATAGCGCAGCATCGGGCAGCGCCACTTAATTGGGTTTAAACCATTCTCGGCTCCACAAAGTCTGCTCTTCACTTTTTCCCTTAGAACTGCTCTAGTTCTCATAATAAACACCCTATTCCTACTCTAAAGCCTGGCACTTGCTCACTAAAGCAATTATATAAGTCAACACTAAAAAATTAAAAGCACTACACCCTCACAAACTCCCCTTGAGTACCTTACTCCCCATTGGCCCTTTTCTCAATTTTAAAGGAGTTCCCTGTACTATTCTAGCATGTCCAAAGGTCAGTTGGCAGTCTCCTCTCCAGTCCAGCTGGTGATTCTGGGAGTCCTGAGGCAATGTTACAACTGCCTCATGTACACAGACAACCCTCTCCTCCTCCCAACAAGTTCCAACATATGTGAGAGATGCAACCATATAGCCAAACTGGAGGCTAAGCTCTCTCAACTCAGTACTGGCGTAACCAGTCAGGAGGAGAATGACCTGAGACGTAGCTCCCTGGACTACATGAAAAGAGACATAGAGGAGCTCTCTGAGCATGTAGCCCAAGCTGGTATGACCCTGACCTTGAGTAGCATCTTACCCTCACCAAGAATGATGCCACAATATGAAGACAAGATGATCAATTTCAACAATTGGCTTAAGTATTGGTGTCATTCAAAGGGGATCCAATGCCTGTCAGCCTGGGATGACATGCTCGACAAGCCACTCTGCTTCGCTAAGGACGGCTTGCACCTGTCACCCCTGGGCTTTCAGATATTGGCAAAGGCTCTTGCCACCCCCATAGTGCCTTTTTTAGGCAAGGCTCAAAAGACAAACCCACCTCCATAGGTATCACAAGGGATAAGAAACTAAGAGTAATGCTACTCAATGCCAGAAGTCTAAACCTCAAGATGCATGCACTTGAAACTCTCCTTAGCATGGAGAACATCGATATCTGTGCAGTAACAGAAACCTGGTTCAAGACTCCCGAGAGAACCACAGCACTACCAGGTTATACCTCATACCATGGTTTTTGGCCCCAAAACTCGGACCGAACCACAAAAGGAGGGGGAGTATCAATATTCGTCAAAGGTACCCACACCTCCAGGTTGGTGGCACAGCACGAAGCATCAGAGACTATCCATGTGCAACTAACAGTGGGTAAAACTGCCTTCCAGTTTATAGCCTGCTACAGACCACCCTCCCAAACCCAGGAACCCCACTCGGCCTTCCTGAGAACACTGGAAAATATGAAGGTCTCTCCAAACACCATTATATTGGGCGACTTCAACTACCCTAACATAGAATGGGAGCATTACTCTAGCTCCAACATCCTAGCCCAAAGGTTCCTAGAATTTATAAACTCAAATGCTATGGAACAGCTTGTGACCACTCCCACAAGAGGGGAAAACATACTGGACCTGATCATCACCAACATGGGGACTCTATGCTCCAGACCAGAAGTGTATCCCTCACTGGTAAGATCAGACCATAAATTAATCTCACTGGATATCCACATCCCGACCCCACCCCCTGCCCAGAAAACCACAGTGAAAAACTTCTCTAAAGCAAACTTCACACTACTCAAAACCGAGGTGGAATCCTTCAAAGCCCCCGGGCCTGTGGAAAATACGGCCCACACTGCAGAATCCATTATAAATGCATTCTATGAACACCTTCAGGAATGCATGGATCATGCAAACCCAAATAAAACTAAGACCCAATCCCTAAAGGCAGGCGTCCTGTCTGGTGGACCCCAGCCATAAACAAACTATACAATAGAAGAAGGAAGTTACTACATGATAGAGCAAAATCCCAAAAAGGGAAGGCATCTCTGATCAGTATTAGCAAAAAAACTACGGGCACTCATAAAATCATCTAAGGCCAGCTTCGAGAGAAAAATTGCACAGGACACTAAAGATAATCACAAAGCTTTCTTTAGTTATGTTAGGAACCTGGGTGGGAATTCTCAGATATGCTCAGAATTTGTCTAAAATGACAAAAAAAATACACTGAACCCACAGACATTGCCAGCATCCTGGCCGACAGGTTCAGCGCAAACTTCTCCCCCCCTCCCCACCAAAAGAGCAAATATCTATTCCAGCAGAGTGCTGCCCCCCCCCCCCCCCCGACATCTCAGATGCTCAGGTAAGAACCGCCCTCTCCAAAGCAAAAAAAAACAGAGCATCAATGGGACCAGATGGTGTCCCGGGCTGCGTCCTACATGAACTCCAAGATGAGCTGAACCCAAACATAAAGCTACTGTTCAATCTCAGCCTTACTACAGGATATGTACCCAAAGAGTGGCATACAGCAACAGTGGTCCCTCTCCACAAAGGTGGTGCCTCAACAGATCCTGGAAACTATCGCCCCATAAGCCTGACTAGCTTGGTCTGCAAAGCTATGGAAAGGATCATCATGGAACTCATAAATAAAGATATTGGGGACCTACAGACACTGGATCCTACCCAGTTCGGCTTTGTTAAGGGCAGATCCTGCCTCTTAAACCTGGTCGATTTCTTTGAAACAGTCACCAAGGCCATTGACAAGGGGAAGGTGGTCCACACAGCCTACCTGGACCTTGCAAAAGCCTTCGATACAATACCCCACTCGGGCATCATAGATAAGCTATCCAGCTTAAATATAAACCCCTATGTCACTAGATGGGTTGCAAACTGGCTCAAGGACAGAACCCACATGGTTAGAATTGCTGGAGCCATGTCAGACTCCAAACCAGTTACAAGTGGCGTCCCACAAGGCTCAGTCTTGGGACCTCTCTTGTTCGGTATATATTTCTTGGAGGTACAGGCCAACACGGAAGGACTGTGGCTGACCATGTTCGCAGATGACTGCAAACTGGGCGCCATAATCAACTCTCCAGCTGACACAAGCATCCTCCAAAAGGGTCTCATAGAAAAAGACAACTGGTGCCAGAGCCATGGCCTCAAGCTAAATGCCAAAAATTGTATCGTCATCCCCTTTGGCAAAAACAAAGTGCCCACAAATTACCACATAGGTGGTAATCCATTAAGTACGGAAGAAGTAATTAGGGACCTGGGGACCCAGGTTGATAGCAACCTCTCATTTGACAACCACGTGACCAAAGTGGTTAGAAAAACATTCTATATAGCCCACCTAATCATGAAGGGATTCACATCTAGATCAGGGGAGGTCATTGTGCCTCTTTACTCATCCCTCATCAGGCCCATAATTGAGTACAATGCCCCTTTTGGGATGTACCTTACCAGACACCTGCAGCAACTAGAAAGACCCCAAAAGTACCTCACCAAGAGGATCAAAGGGCTCAAACAGATGTAATATGCTGCCTGGTTAAAGAAACTCCAGCTCTACTCGGTTGCATACCACCTGCTTAGAGGCGATCTGTGCCTGACATATAAAGCCATGTCCAACTCGGAATTAATGGACATGGTGCACCTCAGAAAATCCAAATCCCATTGAGCTACGCGCTCAAGGGACTTGAACCTCAGCACAGAAATAAATAAGACATGCTGGAGGGACAGATTCATAACCCAGAGGCTCCCTTCACTCTGGAATAAAATCCCAGTCCAGGTTAGGCAGAGTCCCTCACTGACTCTCTTCAAGAGGAATCTTGATGCGTGGATGGGAGATCGTAGGTTTACCCCGGGTATCACTTCTGTGTCACTGTTAGACAGAGGCACAGTAAACTAAACCTCATAAAAGGGCATAGTAAAATTTAATGGGTGGTGAAAGCCAAACGCACTCTGGCTAGGCTTACAAATGCCCTATGGCAGATAGCCTAGTATGAACCTATGAACCTATGATGGGTGTTTTAGCAACAATGTGGATACACCTGAAGAAGCATTTAGTGAAAGTGCTTGTGTTAATAAACAGCTGTGTTGGTTGAAGAAACTGGAGCCTTGCCTTTGCTTTTTTTCTCTGCAGTGGTTCTTACTTTGTTCAGAAATGGTCCGAGGCAGTTAGCACAAGCTTCCTCATATGCTGGAACTACTCACACAAGACATGGGTTGGTTGTTAACCCTAACTTGTGACAACTTCAGCTAACTGCTTGGATGACAATAGTTTTAATACCTTTTAGGCATCTATTTTCTGAAGATATCCAGCAGATGTTAAAAGAGCTAAAGAAACCTGCTACTAGGAAATACATATATTAGTAAATGGAAAAGACTTTCTAGTTAGTGTCAGGAAAAAAGACCCTTTAAGGTACTCGTGTTGGCCATTTCAGCCTGTCTGCCCACAGAACCTTCCCCTTTCAATGCATTCCCTTGTTAAAATGGTTTTAAAAAGGATATTAACATACTGGATCTCCTGGAAAACAGGAGGCTCCTACTTGGAATCTTAACTTTCTTTGGAAAAATTAAATATTGCTTCATTTGAGCCAGTTCTTCAGGTTAATTTCAGGTTCTTAATAAGGAAAATGTTTTGCTGATTATTCTGACTTCTGTAGGAAGTGGGTCAATCTTATCTCACTTTCCACGAAGATAAGTTGCCATTGAGAGTGAATCCATCTTTTATTCTGATCATGGTATCCAAGTTTTCTTTGAGCCAAGTTATTCCTCTCCCCGTCTTCTTACCATAACCTAAAAATGAGGAGCAAAGATTCTCCCTACTCTGGTAGTCCACAGACATCTTGGATATTATCTTAGCAGAACTAAAATTTTCATAAGTGCTGATCAGTTTTTCATTTCTTATGAAGGTAATTAAAAAGAAAAACTTGTAGCAAAGCAGAAAAGCAGACTATCTCATAATGGTTATCTCATAGTGATAGCTTTTGTTATACCCACCACAATAAGGCAGTTTCAGGTTGGGTCAAGGCTTGTTGTACCAGGGCTTTTCCTTAATATGCGGCATTTTGGAAAAGGCTAGATTCTAGAAGTATTCTAGTAGAAGCAACATGGGTCCACTGTACATACCTTTACAAAGCACTACAAACATTCCTTCTCCAAGTCTAAAGCAGGCTTTGCTATGGCCATTCTCCAGGGGCTCCTGGACCTTCATACGTCCTCCTCCTGGTATGTATAAGCTATGGCAGCTTACCCATGCAGGTAAGGCTACTGCAGCAATGACCAAATGATGAACATGGTACAGTTGTGTAAGTCAGTTTAATACAACAGCAGGTGTTCAAATGATCACTGCTGCAGTAGCCACTCCGCACTTCCATCCCCTATATTTTTGTATGCTTTTGTTGCCAGGGTGAGGACCTTCATTTTTCTTTTCTTAGAATTGATCTCTTTCAGAACTCTAGCCTGTCTCTCTCAGTTGGCATGAAAGCTTTGAAGATCTTGATCCTCAACCCACTGGTTTTCTTCAGCCCTGCTCAAGCTGGTAACAGTTTAGGCACGTGGAAGGTGCCTTTAATCTTTGGAAGCTGGACTGCTGTTATATCTTTGCAGAATATAATGCTAATACTACTGTAGCAGAGATCATTCAAACATCTACTGTTATGGTAAGTTTACTTACACAACCGTACTTTCTGCTTCTAGATATACATAAAGAGGATGTTACAAGGCATGTTGTCCAGGAAACCATTGAAGAGCCTAAGCCAATTTCCTTGCATACCTCAGAGCTCGGTCTAGTTAAGTTTCTTATTCAGAGAGACACACACACTAGGCAGATAGAGGCTGGACTGTAGAATGCAGTTCTTTAGCAGTTCATAGTCTTAATGTTTTATGCTAACTGTCAGATAAAAAAAATCCACGCACCTAGCATGGTAATGGAATCCACAGTTTTCTCATCTTCCAGTATTGGAGGCAAGTATCCTACATTTTGCTCCAGTGAAGTAATCTAAAAGGGTTGTCTGCTGAAACCCAGTTAAATCATAACAGGGACATATTTTAAATACTGCTGTTATATACTTGGAATAACAGGTTTTGCATTAGTCTGCATTTTTTGAACTTTAGAGTCTGAAACTCAAATGTCTGTCGTTATTTACTGATTGCAATCCATAATGATTTGTCAGGACCCAAGAAACATATGAAGAATACACCAAAGATATGAGGTAAAATTAAGGGTTATTCTGTGAAATCAAGGACAATTGAGAGGTATAGCTTTGAGCAAACTGATATTTGAAATATTGTGTAACCTTTATTTTATTTACTTATTTTATTTTGTTATAGTTGAAATCTTTGAAAGTGTGAGGATGAAGTATATTGGTACTGATTTTTAAGAATAAGAGTGATGTGCACAGCTGTAGAGAGGGATAAAACTGATCAGCCACAGCTTGAAGTTATGGGAAAGAGTATTGGAAGCTAGGTTAAGAAGGGAGGTGATGATTAGTGATCAGCAGTATGGTTTCATGCCAGGAAGTAGTACTACAGATGAGATGTTTGCTCTGAGGGTGCTGATGGAGACGTATAGAGAAGGTCAGAAGGAGTTGCATTGTGTCTTTGTGGACTTAGAAAGCATATAACAGGGTGCCTAGGTAGGAGTTGTGGTATTGTATGAGGAGTCAGGAGTGGCAGAGAAGTATGTAAGAGTGGTGCAGGATATAGGTTCATAGGTTGGTACTAGGCTATCAGCCCTAGGGCCTATACAAGCCTAGCCATAACAATTCCCTGGGTATTTCTTCCCACACTATTTACTTCCCTGGACCCTTGTCTAGCTGGGCGACTGACGTGATCCCCGGGGTGAATTTCCTTTCTCTCATCAAATCGTCAAGGTTCCTTTTGAAGAGGGCCAAAGAGGCACTCTGCTTGACATGTATGGGCAATCTATTCCAGAGTCTGGGGAGTCTCCGGGTCAGGAACCTATCCCTCCAGCATGTTTTGTTTATTGTGATGACAAGGTTTAGATCCCTGGAGTGTGTGGCTCTAAGGGATTGGGATTTCTTTAAGTGTAGCATGTCCAACAGCTCTGGGTTTGACATGGCCTTGTATGTTAAGCAGAGATCACCTCTGAGTAGACGATATGCGACAAGAGTATAGCTGGAGTTTTTTAAGGTGGTCAGTGCAGGGCATCTGCTTTAGGCCTGTGATTCTTTTAGTGAGGTATTTCTGCGGCCTTTCCAGTTGTTACAGATGTCCTGAGAGGTACATACCAAACGGGGTGTTGTATTCTATAATGGGTCTAATGAGGGATGAGTACAGTGGGACAAAAACCTCCTTTTTTCTGGATGAAAAGCCCTTAGTGATGAGGTGTGCCACATAGAAGGATTTCCTGACTGTTGTGGCGATGTGGTTATCAAAGGTGAGAACACTGTCCACCTGTGTCCCTAAGTCTCTTATCACACTTTCGGTGTTTAGTGTACTGCCACCTATTTTTCCCAAAGGGGATAACTATACATTTCTTGGCATTGAGCTTGAGCCCATGGCTCTGGCACCAAGCATTTCTAATTTCTAATATGTACGAGGGCAGTGTGACAGTGGTGAGGTCTGTGGTCAGAGTGACAGATGCATTCAAAGTGGTGGTGAGATTACATCAAGGATCAGTTCTGAGCCCTTTCTTATTTGCAGTGCTGATGGACAGGTTGACAGATGAGATCAGACAGGAGTATCCGTAGACAATGATATTTGCGGATGGCATTGTGATTTGAGTGAGAGTAGCGAAAAAGTTGAGAATACCCTGGAGAGGTGGAGATATGCTCTAGAGACAAGAGGAATGAATGTCAGCAGGACTAAGACCGAATATGCATGTGTGAATGAGAGGGAGGACAGAGGAATGGTGAGGATGCAGGTACAGTTGGTGAAGGCGGATGAGTTTAAATACTTGGGATCAGCAGTTCAGAGTAATGGTAAGTGTAGAAGAAAGGTGAAGACGAGAGTATAGGCAGGGTGGAGCGGGTGGAGAAGAGTGTCAGGAGTGATTTGTGACAGACGGGTACCAGTAAGAGTGAAAGGGGAGGTCTACAAGATGGTAGTGAAGCCAGCTATGTTATATGAGTTGCAGACAGTGGCACTGACAAAAAAAACAGGAGTCAGAGCTGGAGGTGGCAGAGTTGAAGATGTTAAGATTTGCACTGTTTGTGATGAGGATGGACAGGATTAGAAATGAGTATGTTAGAGGGTCAGCTCAAGTTGGATGGTTTGGAGACAAAGTCAGAGAGGTGAGATTGTGTTGGTTTGGACATGTGCTGCAGAGGGATACTAGGTATATTGGGACAAGGATGCTAAGGATGGAGCTGCCAGGTAATAGGAAAAGAAGGGCTAAGATAAGGTTTATGGATGTGATGCAAGAGGACATGCAGGTGGTTGGTGTGACAGAGCAAGATGCAGAGGACAGGAAGAAATGGAAACTGATGATCCGCTGTAGTGACCCCTAATGGGAGCAGCCAAAAGAAAAAGAAGATAGTTGAACATCTGATATGTAAAGTATTCCTAACATACAGCCAGGTATTGCTTGTGGAACCTAGCAAGAAACTAGGTGTGGTGTGTAAAATGGAGTTTGAAATACATTGTGTGGCCATTGTTTTCTTTCATTATTTTATTGCAGTTGAGTGTTCATGATGGAAACCAGATATGGCATATGGAGCTTGGTGAGCAACTACGTGTTTGTGTAAAATGAAGTTTAAAATACTTCGTCTGGCTGTTATTTATTTTTCTTTTTTTCATTATTTTGTGCACAAACTGGCAGATGACAAGGCTGGAGCTGTGAGGGCTAGAGAGCCACTGAGTATCGGTGTTAAATGCAGTTTGAAGTACACTAGGAGGCCATTATTTTCTTTCACTATTTTATTACAAATGTGCAGAAACTGGCAGACAGCCAGATGTGTGCTGTGTTGGCTGGCAAGCAACCATGTGTGTGTGTAAAATGGAGTTTAAAATGCATTGTGTGGCCATTATCTAATGAAATTTTACTTCTGCCGAGATTGTTCATAGATTCATAAATTCGTAGACTGTTGCGCCTTTTTAAGCCTAGCCAAATTTTCTGAAAGAGCAATGATGCCCTGCATCCAAATAGGACATTGTGGGCCAGGCATTTATAAGCTACCTCTGTCCATGAAGGACTTGGGTGCCAGGCTGGGTGAAAATTTCCTGTTCCCCATCCATTTGTCTTGGTTGTGCTTAAACTGGGCAATAGACTAACTCCCCTTCACATGGATGGATAGCCCATTCCTTAGGAGGGGCAGTCTCTGGGACACGTTTGTCTCTCCAGCATGTTTTGTTTAAGTCATAGACAAAATTCAGGTCCTTAGACCTTGTATTTCTGGTACTGTTTGACTTATGAACATGTAGAAGATTCATAAGTGTGGGGTTTGTGGATACCTTGTAAGCCAGGCATAGATCACCCCTCAGCAATGTGTAGGAGACAGGGTAGAGGGACAGGGCTTTAAGGTGCTCCTTCATAAAGCAGGTTTGTTATGCCTTGTATTCTTTTTTTAAGGAACCCTTGAGGTCACTTTAGTCACTGCATATGCCTGCTCGGGTACATACCAAAGGGTGCATTGTACTCTTTGATTGGTCTGATAAGAGCAAAGTATAGTGGGATAGTGACCTCTTTGCATTTAGATGCCATGCCCTTGCTTATAAGTTGCGCAACATAAAAGGACTTTCTTACCATTGTGGCCACATGGTAGTCGAAGGTAAGGCTACTGTCTATGTGCATACCCAGATCCATGACCACTGGTTTGACTCGTAGGGGTGTATTACCAACATGGCAGTTAGCTGGGATGGTTGATTTCCCAAAGGGTAAAATTATGCATTTCTTAGCACTGAGGTTAAGATCATAGCTTTGTCACCATTTGTTAGCCAGAGATAGACCTTCTTGAAGAATGCTAGTGTCTGCAGGGGAGTTGATGATAATCCCCAGCTTGCAGTCATCTGCAAACATAGTCATAAATCTTCAGCATTTGCTTTCATTTCAGAGACATAGATGCCAAAAAGGAGCAGGCCCATTACCAAGTCCTGGGGGAATTTGCTAGTGACTGGCCTTTTGGTGGAGGTGGCCTCACCATTTTGACCTCCTGGCTCCTATCAGTGAGCCAGTTGGCTATCCACTGGGTGATAAAAAGGTCTATACCTAAATTAATGAGCTTACTAAGTGGGGTATTGAATCAAAAGCCTTGGCCAGCTTGTAATAAGCTGTGTGCACAGTCTTGCATTCATCCTATGCTTTGGCGACCCTTTTAAAAAAAGTCCACTAGATTTAATAGGCATCACCTTCCTCTAACAGAGCCAAACTGTGATGGGTCCAGTGTTTGCAGGTTACCTATGTCCTCATTTATCATGTCCATGATGATTCTTTCCATGGTATTACATATGAGGCTGGTGAGACTTATAGACCTGTAGTTAACTGGCTCAGTGATTGGATCTCCTTTGTGCAGGGGGATGGCTGTAGCCATCTTCCATTCCTTAGGCACAAAACCTGACTGAAGGCTTCAGTTGAAAAGTGATTCAAGTGGACCAGAGAAGTAATGTTTCGGGCTATTTATTAAACATACAAGGATGTTACCGGGGCCTTGGAAAGTGCATTAGTATCCTATTCTCTACTAATGGTTGGAAGGATTATGTTATGTGGTATTTCCTTTGGACTGTTGGGGGTACTGGGGAGAGAAATTTGAGCTGAACCTGTGAGCCAAAATGTTGGCAGTGGCCTCCAGTTCAGAGTGGGTAATGCCATTTACAATAAATTCTGCGCATTGTTGCACATTTCCTGTGAGGTTACAGGCATAGCTGTAGAAAGCTTTGTGGTTGTCCTTTGCCTGAAAAGCTATTTTTTCAAATTTAGCCTTTCAAGTATTATTTAACCCACTTAGCTGCCTGTTTAGATTTGTCAGAGGGCTTTTATTATGTATGGCTTTGTTCCTCCTATGCATGGCCAAAATGTTTTTCTTTTGTTGTTTAACCAATTGATACTGTGATTCCACCAGGGCAGCTTGTCTTTTGAGTTTGTCTTTTTCTTAATATGAGTGGGCACAGCTTTCTGTATTCAATATGGCTGTACAGAGATTTTGTACAAAGCTCAGTGTATTCTATGATGTTTACTTGGTTGGGGGGGCTTGGAATTTAGCCAAGGTCTTTCTTAGTAGAGAGGTTAGCCTTGGAATAGTTCCTAAAGGTTTTTGGTTTTGTTGAATCCCAGGATTTAATGTTTTTCAAGTAATACTACTTTATGGTCAGATCTGACAAGTGAAGATATTATATTAGGTGAGGAATATTGGCCCCGCCATGTTCATGAATACAAGGTCAAGGATGTTTGTACCCCTGGTAGGAGAATGGGCCAACTGCTCTAGGATCTTGGTATTAACAAAGTTTAGGAATCACTGGGCTTGTACATTAGAAGTGGTGTAGGATTCCCATTCTGTAGAGGGGTGGTTGAGATCTCCCATTAATATTGTATTGGGTTGAATGGTGAGGGACTCTAGTACATTGAGATAGGTAGTATAGGTTTCCTGGGACATGGAGGGGGACCTATATGTTGCAAGGATGTGGTATGACATCCTGTTTATGGCTAGTTGCATACGTATGAGTTCCAGTGGGTCATACACTTTAACTGGTATGGATGTGATTAATCTTAATACAGACTGACAGTCCTCCAACTTTAGTACCTTCCTGTGCAGTAGCTGGTTTAAAGGTGTGAAGGCATTATAACCGTTCATTACTGGGGTATTTTCAATTACTTTAAACCATGTCTCCATTACTATACATATGTCTACACTCTCCATGGAGTGAAGTTTCTTGTTAATGCTTCTCACATTGTGCAGTACCACCTTCAGATATTCCTTCATAGGTTCAGTTAAGTTTGTAAGTTATCAGTTTGGCATTGTCTAAAAAGGCACTATGCAGATGAAAAAGGTCTTTGCCAATATCCAAAAGTCTAAAGGGGATAAGTGCATACCATCGCTGGCAAAGTAATGTGGTCTGTTAACCATGTCTTTCCAGGACGTCAAATATTGTACCCCCTGGATTGACACCAGAAGATAAGCCAGTTGTTAAAAAATCAATAATTTTATGTTGGTAACTTGGCATCATCCTTGGAGAAGATAGTATGCTGCTCAGTGCTAGCCTCATACCTGCCAGAGACACAAAATCAGCAAGCTCAATCATGTCTCACTTATAGTCAAGGGAGGTATGTGTCATGTTATTAACATCCACATGGACTATGACAGAGTCGTATTGGTACCTGTGGCTCACTGATCTGAGTGCCTGTGTGAATTGATGCCCTGAAAAGGCAGCTAACCATGGCTCTCCCCTTACTCAGTCTCAGGAGGGGGACATCGGTGTGCCTCACTATAGAATCACCAAGGACCAGGAAATTTGGCTGTGTGCTGCTTTGCCTTAAGGGCTTAGAAGTGGAGGCATTGGATACAGTGTTATTATGCTTAGCTGTGGGTGGTGTTTTAACTGAGTGTTTACATGATGGCTAAGGACCCTGCCTTTGATTGTGCTATGCAGGAGGTCTTAGTGTTGTAGAAAGGTTACCTGTAGGTGCCTCAGCATACGTAGTTTTATGAGTAGGGTTCTTTACCCTGTGCAGAAGGTATGGTGCAAGTGTCACTGACAACCTCTGTAGGATTAGTTTTGGTTGTATGAGAGTTGCCTCCAGCGCTAAGGTTTTATTAAGAACAAGTGGGTTGTCAGTGTACATGAGGCAGTTGCTACAATGCCTCAGAATACCCATCTCAACCAGACTGGCCAAAGAGAAAGTCAGGAAGTGCATATCCATGGCCACTGATCTACTAGGGAGGAGTGAGGAAAACTTTAAATATTGAATAAGTCAATAAGACAAGCAACTTGATTAGCAACGCTTGGGTAAGAGCAAACTTGAGGCTCTAGTAGTTTAAACAAAAATATGTCTAGACAGTAATGCCAAAAGAGTTTAGACTACAGACCAAAATAAAGACTCTTAGAACAGCAAGCACAATAAACCTTCCCCAGCAATTCCCATCTGAAAAGAATGAAGGTTACCCTGTCCTCTTACATGAGTGTAGCTCACATACCTTCCCAGTGTAAAATAACTGGTTTGGAGCCCAAGTGCTTAAACCAGAACTAATCAACTTTTAGAATAACAGATACAATAAGTCTTCAACCAGCAGTTTCCCAGCTCAGAAGGCTAGGCTATCCTGAGCTTCACAAGAGTGTAGACCACAAACTTTCTTAATGTAAAATAATTGGTCTGAAACCCAAATGCTTATACCAGAACTAAGACACTTTTAGACGCAATAAGCCTTCAACCAGCAATTCCCAACTTAGAAGGGTGTAAGCTCCTTCTTCTGCTATAAGAGTATAGACCATACACCTTCTTAATGTAAAATAACTGGTCTGAAGCCTAAGCGCTTAAATCAAAATTAAGATGCTTAGAATAACAGTTACTGTTAATAAGGCTACCGACAAGCAGTAATAAATGCAGTAGATTAAATGCAACTGAACACTTTAAGAACATGCAGCAAAATAAAGTAGAAAGAAGCACAAATATAGTAAGCAGCTGAATAAAGTGCATTTTTCTATTTTTTATAGTAAGTGGGAACGAGGAAACCAAAGTTAATGCAATTCAAGTTTAAGAGACTGAGTCTCTCAGTTCTCAGACTGAAATGATGAGATGGGGCTGGGAGGAGTGTCCAAAATCAGATTTATAATAGCGGCAGGCAACTCAAAAGCCAGCACGTTTGACAATACAACAGTAGTAGAATGTGTGGGTGGGAAAAATCAAATGCAGACAGAGATCTGCAATAGGCAGAGAACAGCAAATCACACAAAGACTACAGCTAAAGTTGCCTCCAAATATTTCTAGTTAAATGAGGAATGCAGTTTCTCAGCTCCTCCCACTAATTAGCTTGATGTTATTCAGTGTATGAAAGCACTTCCGTTTTACCCTTTCTAAATGAGCCTAGCCAAGACCTCTTAAAACTCCAAAAGAACAAAACCTTAAAACAAAATGAAATATAAAAGATAAAAAATAGAAGTAACCAAACCTTAAATGAAAAACTTCAATTCAAAATCAAAAGCAGACAGAGATGAGCAGTAGTCTGGCAGAGAACAACAAGTCAGACAAGCACTACATTTTGAAATAACATGTATCAGGTGGTTAACATTTCTTATGTCCTCATTATGCATATTGTTCTCAAACCTTGCTGTACATGGCTGGGTCTTATGATGTGATGATAGTGATTTTTATATGATTTTGTAGTTTATTCAAAGCTATTGTAGTTAATTTATTCCTTCATAATAATAGTAAGAAATGTATATAGCGAATAAAAAGGGCTATAACTGCTGGTGGAGTTGAGGGCTCTCTGTGGATGTAAGACTTTTGTCATGCGCTCATTTTTGAACAGCCTTTTATAAAGTTTTATAATACTAGCATGCTTTTGTGTGGCATAAGTTGGAATTCTTTACTGTCTTTTTGTGAAACAGCATTAAATGTATTATTTTTATTTTTACTACAACCAGACAGCTGTGGTTCAAAGTCAAGAAAGTGACTATAATTACTGGGAATAGAGAGAGTCTGTGGATGAAAATGACAGACAATGACTGTTTATCAACTCAGTAGGGTCAGTCTTTGCATGACTTTTGTGAATTTGTGTAAAGCAAATAAGATTGTGTTACTGTTTTTTTATTTTATCAATCATACATGTGTGGGTACACAGTTAATAAAGTGGTTATAATTGAAGAGTGTAGACATTGGTGGATTATAATGATAGTCATTTGAGTGATTATTAATGGTTAAAATGGGTAAAGCTATTATTATTGGTTAATTACCTTTGTTTCATGTTTTGCAGAAAATTTTGCTCAAGACTACAAATTTGAAATACACTCAAACAAATTTTGCTTTAAACCAATAGATATAATTCAATCTGGTAAGTGTAATAAAATGGTGAATCTAAAATAACATGTAAATGTATGCATGGTCCTAAAACAAAAAAAAAAAACTGTTTGGGGGAGTACAGCCTGCATAAGTCATAAATGTAAAGGATTCAGTCTAAGGAGATATGCCCTGTAATCTCCAAAACTTTGCCTAGTCCTCTCAGAAAAGGGTGATGAAGATCAAGCAGACTGAGAAGAGGTACTCAGCTTGTGCTTGGTCATTGAAGACACTGGCTGCCTCTTACTTGATTGCATTGGCTGCTTATCTATGTCTTGTGGAGCCATGATAATTTCAAGTGTGCAGCAAGTGTCATTCTGTTGTATGCTCTTAGAGGTTAAATTATTCAAAGAAATCCAATACATTCCAGGCAAGTAAAATGGCAAAAAGGGTTCACAGTATGTACCGTAAGACAAAATGGGGTTGTGTAAGAATTATAGCAAACAGTACCAACTTGGTTTAGTGAAGACTAAAAGCATTGATGTCCCTCAAGGGTTAACCGCTTTCTCTCTCTGAACTTGCTACACCATGGAAGAGGATGCTTGAATACTTAACCTGTCAATGAACAAAGTAGCATACTTGTTAAAGCTATTTCCATTATTTACTTTTAGATAACAGCATGCAGTTTTTGAAATTATTCTCATTACTCCAACCACATCCCAACATAACAGATTTCTGACAGATTTTAGCTTATGGCCTAAGACAAAAGTGTTTCAGTCACTTCAGTTAAAACTTAATCAGAGAGGTGAATGAAGCTTTTTTTTTTTACCTCCTCCTACCCACCTAGCACATTCTACTATTGTGGGGAGATGAGAGCCCAGAGAAAGAAAAGTCTGTCAAAAGTCCTTGACCAGAACACCCTTATTTAAATTAAATCCTGAACTTTGCCCTTATCATTTCTCATATTCTAGTAAGGGTGTCAAGCGAATGAAGCCATCAACCATGCATGTATGTGCATCCACATTCTGTACTCAGTCAAGCCAGTGAATTAAGACTAAATTTATGAATGATGCAGAAAATGGAGCATAATGTACAAGCATGCTCCTTCCCCTCTCACCTTCCTCTTAATAATAAACTACTGTACACAATTCTTTATCCAAAAAGTCATTTCTTATACCATCTAATATTTCTCCTTTCCATCCCTCACCTGCACACTCACCAAACATTCACTGGTAACCAGCCCCCTAGCCCTTCTTCCTTCCCTACAAATTGTATATAATATGATATACAGTTTATGGCTGAAAAGGAATGATTGTTTAGATGCTGTATTATTATTTTACTAATGAAATGCATTTATATAATTGAACCTTTATGCAGGGAACATAATCTTTGTTTTGTCAGTGTAATGACTGTTTTACCAATGCAGTTTAATTGTTTTTTCTTCGTAGTTCCTGTTCTTTACCTTGGTAACTGTTTTATTAATGTAATCTGTCTTTTATATTTGTAACTATCGAGGCTGAGCCTGAAAATGGTCCAAATTGATCCATATTTCACATTGGATAACTAATGGAAAAAAGATAATAAAATAGCTTGACACCATCAGCCCAGTCATCCTCCTTGTGAGGATTCGACAGCTATATTTTATTTTATTTATTTTTTGCTGAACCTTTTTCCAGTGCTGGTGAGCTAACATCTTCCACTTGCTGTTGCCCTTCTCTTATGAGCTGGTTCAGTTCCATTGTTCTCTGTTTCATCCTAGGTCAGCTAGAGCACAGTTGAAATTGTATCCTCCTGCACCACAAAGCCATTAGACTCCTAACCTTATTTCATGTTCATCCTTTCCTCATATTTTTATATGTCACTATTCACATATTCTCCTTTTCCAGTAACTGTCTTTGCCCAATTCCTTCTCACCTTCCTATAGAATATCAACTCCCATTACCATGTTTTGCCATTTCTCTATTTTTCTGTTACCCACTGAAACTACAGCCCAATTTTGTAATGGAAATGCTACAGTTCCTACCAAAGTTACTTTACTTTTTAGGTGTACCTTATTTGTGGTTTGTCATTATTTTTTAATTGTTTCTGCCCCAAGCAGAATTATAATACCCTGTATGCTCTAGCTGACACTTACTGCTGGTGCTAGCAGTATGTAATAAGCATGTAACATCACATGCACTGATTTTCCCTTTTCATTTGTCATCAGTGTGTTTTCTCATATCTGGTGGGCACAGTGACATAGTGGTTAGCAATGCTGCCTGGAAGATCTTTTCACTCAACGTTTGTTTCTTGCCTGGGGTACCCTTTGTGGAGTCTGTGTGTCCATCTGGCTTTATGCCAGGTGCTCTATTTTCCTCCTGCCTCTGAAAAACATGGTACAAATGAAGCGCTTGTATTCAAAATTACCCACAGATATGATTGTAATGTCCCTTAACAAGGGCCCTATCACATACCTAGAGAAGTACCAACTCCTCAGTCTAATAAGTCTAATTTGCTCAGCCATTGAATGCACTATATCTGATTTCATAAACTAAGATATCAAAATCTCATACAGCTAAACCCGCAGCAATTTAATTTTATCAAGGGTAGGTTGTGCTTACTATGTTTAGTAAACGTCTTCAAAAAGGTCATGAAGGTGGCTGAAAGTGAATATTCTGTCCTCACAGCATATTTGAATCTTGTCAAAGTGTTTGCCACCATCTCTCATATTGGCATTGCAGCTAAGCCAGAAGGCCTTTATGTTGTAAGGAGGATCATAAACTGGCTAAAAGGTAGAACCTACATTGTTAACGTGTTAGGTGGCACCTCAGAAAGCAAGAAGGCAACTAGCGATGGACCTTATGGCTCTGTATTAAGACTCTTCCTTTTTGGCATATACTTCTGGCTTCCAAACTGTAAATCCAGACCAATGAGTAACTAAATCTCCCAATGCTATAAACTAGGTATTATTATTCCTCAACTCTAATACAGAATCTTACAGTAAAAACTAACCTTTGCAAGCCATTGGTGTACAAAAAAGGGCTAATTGTTACAGCAAGAACTAAAACGTGCGAACACTTGGTGTACAGAAAAAGAGCTAAAAGTGTAAAACATGCAGACTTGCCACACTGGGTGACCAACTTGTCGACAACTTAGAGTGTAGCCAGTGCCCCACTCCTAACTGATAACCAGCACTCTAATCACAACTACCTCACCTTTGACCACCAGGTAGCGACAGTAATCATTCTTTGTCTGCCATATAGGTAAAGTAGTCAGGAATTCCTTCTGTCTAGCTCAAACAATATCTAAAGGAATCATATTTTGTTTAAGGAAGTTTGCATCCCTCTCTACTCAACTCTAGTTATACAAATTTAGAGTACAATGCCCCATTTTGGCATGTATCTAACTAGAAATGATTATCAGTCTGAAGGCTCTAATCTTCCAAGAAAGGCTTAAAGCCCCATCACTACACTCTGTCTCTTATAGATTCTTACATGAAAATGTATGTCTTGCTTTTTGTACCGTTAAGAACCCAACCCTCCTTGATCTCTTACGCTTCTGCAAAACGTACGCCTCCACAAACCCTCGAAATCAGGATTAAACTTCCTGCAATATAGAAATAAACAAAAAGGAAGGAAGAAAGGGATAAATTCAACCATGACACGAGAGTGAAAAGGTAGTAAAAGAAAGTCTTGTGAATCAAAGGCTCACCTACTGGAAAGAGCTGAGAAAAGGGGTGGAATCCAAGTATAGCCATGGATATATTATAAAAAAGCATGTAACAGCTTTCCACATATGTGGCTAATAGAATGCTCACAGAAGTAAAAGAAACACCGTACATTGATCAATTATATTCACAATGATTATGAACCATTGGCAAACCACTTTGTAGCTAAGCCATGACAAATGGCAAATTATCTCACAGATAAAAATTCAAAGGGGGGATATGCCAAGGTGATTGTCTTGCCCTTAACCCATTAAGCTGTTTACTTAGTACTTTAGGCTATGGTTATAGTTGAAATCCCGGAATTTAAAGACATCTTACCTGCTTTTGAGAATTATTTAAAATTGTGTAGATATAAGAATGACATTTGATCTTGATAAATGTGCTTAAACTACAACAAAAAGAAAATACCTACCTGGAACAGGAATGTGATATAAACGAACCTGAGCAGGAGAGAGTTTATAAATATTTGGGAATAGAGTTTATAAATATTTGGGAATAGATGGAGTCAACAATAAAACATGAAAAATGAAAATAAAGCTCAGTAAGGAATACTTCAGAAGACTAAAGCTAATATTGAAAACTGCCTTGACATCTAGGATTAAACTCCATGTTATAAATCAAATTGTTCTTCCTGTTGTAACTTACAGCTTTGGTGTGATTAACTGGCCCCACAAAGTATTGAATCAGTTGGACATGAAAACAAGAAAAATGCTTAATGCTTATCAAATGATATGTAAAATTGGGTGTATGCCAAGACTTGTACATCTCTCTTGCTCTGAAAGAAGTATGGGTCTCCTTGAATTTGACTACATTTATAGATCCGCAGTTGTTGGACTGCATGCATATTTGCCAACCTCATCAGATCTAAACATAGTGAAAGTTCTAAAGCATGAGGAAAGAAAAAAAAATCTAAGATGATATATTCACTTCGTTTAGCAGAAGCATTTTAGAATAAAGCAGGAATGGAACTCAAACCAGAAATAGACAAAAATCAGAGCAAGAGAAAATGCTAAAGAACAAGAGAGAACATAAGGAATAGGAAGAGATGAGAAGGAAAGAACACTGAGATCCCACAAGTATAGTGGCAGGTATAGGAATCTTCTGGAACAACTTCATGTTGACCAAGATTTGATGCAGGAATTGTTAATAAGAGGTGAATTGAAACCAAAATCTGAAAGACTAACAATGGCGGCCCAAGATAATGGACTATATACATGTTAGTTTACAAGCCTGTTGAAAAAGTGGGAGAAACGGACAAATACAGGTTCTGTAAAACAGAACTGGAAACAGCTGCCCATCTCATTGCTGGATGTGATAAATTCATGGCAGAGAGTTTATATACTGAAAGGCACAGTAATGTGGCAAGACCTTTTTGCTTTGGGTTTTGTGTAAACACTGCAATACAGAAACAGCTAAGAAGCTTGGAAGAATGAACCACAAAGCATTATAAAGAATGATGAAGTGTACAGCACATGGGATCACCCATTAGCAAACAGTTCAAAAAATAGATGCGAGAAAACCAGATATAGTACTTCATGAAAAAAGACAAAAGTAGCATTGATCACTGAAACTGCTACACCTAGTGATTATAGTGTCTTACGTCCAGAGAGACACAAAGTCATAAAATAAAAGCATTTCAAGCAGAAATTAAAGCAATATAGAAGACTGTTCCTATTGTAGTAGGAGCCACAGAACTAATAAAAAATTTACAATTGTACTTAAATATACTGCCAATATATGTAACCCAGTATGACCTGCCGAAGGCAGGAGTTCTCAGTATATTCTGAGGATCTATATTATATAGTCAAAACTTTAGGTAATTGGATACCTAAAGCTCGACACCTACACAGCGAAAGCTGTAAACATTGAATGGCCACTTCCTTGAATTTTTTCCTAGGGAAAAATTTCGCTTGGCCGGAGAAAAACAAAAATTTCCAAACCCTAATTGAGTGGGGGGCCCCCTAACTAAATATACCAACTCAGAGATCTCTCTACTGTGGAGAAAAGGGCAGATTCCCGATAATGGCCAAGTGAATTTTTTCCCTACAAAAAAATTTGCGGAAGTGGGCGTTCAATATTTACAGCTTTCGTGGTTTAGGTGTCAAGCTTTAGGTATTCGATTACCTAATATAGACCCATATTCTGGGTACTGAGCAGCATACTCTTGGCTAACAAAGAAGACTGAAATGATACTAATTTCATAAACTCTAATTGTACTCTGATTTAGGAATAGGATCCATTGCTGTCAAGGTATTAGACACCCAAAACACTTGGAGAAGTTAAATTGAGGGAAAGAGATATTACCCAATATGAAACGAATTGCGTGTACATATAAAACAAAGTGACACCCTTGCATTCTTCAAAATGAACCTTGATGACTGGATGAGCATTGGCACCTGCAGGTTTATCTCTTGCTTGACCTGCATTACCCTTTTAGAAGTGGAAGGTACATTAGGAGTTTGGGTAATGGTAAGGCTTATATTTTATGTAGATTTTTACTTCTGTTTTGTGTGAGTAGTGGCCTTTCTGCTATAAAGGGGATTGTCACTGGCTGTTTTTCTGGGCAGATTACAAACTAAGATGGCTTTTTCATTCATTCTTTTTCTTTTTAGTGTACTATTGTACTTTTTTTTTTTTTTTTTTTACTGCTTCCTCAAAAATTCATTTTACCATATTAATGGAAAGATAGTAAGAAGCAGGGTATTTGATTGTGTCACTAATATGTAGTGAATAAGAAAGTCGACCCTTGTCATTCTCATCTACTTCCTTTGCCGGAGGAGAAGAAATTCTATATCATGGGATTTATTTTTAGTTGAGTACCTCTTGTAAAGCAGGTCAGTAAGCCGTGGTGTGTTAACAGTTTGTCTGCAATATGAAACTTTTGTGTTTTGACTATATAGCTAGCAACTATAAGACAATAAATTAAGTTGAAATGGTACTTATGAACTCGTGCTCTTAACTGCAGACTGCATTTTGGTTTCTTTTCACCAGCAGCATCTGTTGGTCTCTACGTTAATCTTTTCCCTGTCTCTATCTTTTTTTCATAGTACGTGATTTACTTACTTTCAGTTTCATAACTTGAGAATCTAGAAGAGAAAGCTGCAAATGATCAGGGGCGAAAAAACTTAGATCATGGATGTTTCAAGAATGTTTTTCTTTTTGAATGCTGATTGAATGAAAGGGTTTACATAGCATGTATTTTCTGCAGAGAAACATATTTACATTAACACATGTTTTCTAGCAGTAAAGTCTGAGAAACGTTAGTGATTGTAAACCATGCCATTTTATTCCAAAATAATTTTACAAGATTTATAGCCACATTTTGAGGTTCACAATCACAGAGGTTACTAGAAATATTGGATCACTGAGCTGTATCTGAGAAAAAAATGCACATACAGTACATCACAAGGGCTTGATAGGTACAGGCTGGAAAGTAAAGCAACACAATGATTTGTAATATGTATATTTTTGTACAGAAAAAGCCCATATTATGCATTTGTTATAGGCTGCTGAATAAATCAGAAAGAGTTGGGAGTACTTCCTAGGGTATAGCACATTTAAAATATTCACAACATTACAAAGAATAGAAACAAGCAATAAAGCCCACTGAGATATAAAAAGGGGAACAGGAGAATAACAGAAGAATCAGTACCGAAGGCAGTCCTTTTCAAATTCTTTGCAAGCTAAATGACACTGTAAATGGACTGGGAGGAATGGGTCGCCTTTCTGCTTGTGGCACAAAGATATACAACAGTAAAGTTGCTATATAAGAAGCGGTTGTAAGAGGTAGAAAAGATGACAAGAGAATTGGCAAGACTAGAGGAATATTCTAACACACACCAGTGTAAAAATTGTTGGAAAATGTTACAATACATTTGGAAAGCAAAAACTCAGGAGAGGAGTACATAACACACAAGGAGGTGGTTGTATATCAGGACCGAAGCAAGGAAAGATTGCAGAATGCCGGATGTATAGGAATCTGTGTTTTATGTATAGATAGCTAACAGTATCCGGCTGTAACATGGAGTGCATTTCTTTAAACCTGATCATTCTAAGGCTAGGGATGTGATAAAGGCAGTCCAGATGAGGGATACAAATATGGAGCACTGTCTACACCGGAAGTCATGAGGGGTGAGACTACAAGAGATGCATATAGCTGTTCAGAAATTCTGGTTTACAATTTTTAGGCATAATCACAAAACTGAAGTAATGTATGCATCTGTTATCCCAGGCCATGGTTTGCCCTGCTCTCCTTGATTTGGGCCTCTTATCTATTGTTACTGAAGTTGCCTTTACTGTCAAGCTGCTGGCTGATAGCTCCTGCTGACATCGCTAAATGACTGAGGAATGAATTTCAGTGTATATAAGGAAAACTTAGAGGTTAAGTAAAATATGCATACAATACTGATATCAAACCTTCTGCTTGTGTTAATGAAAAACACCCGTTTGGAAACATTTTGTGCCAATAATGCCTGCCTTATTAGTATGCTTATGTTTATAGAATGAAGTTAATTCTGTTCTCAACCATTTTGGGCTGAAAAAGATTTTATTCAATAAGACTGCTAATATAGTAAAACATTAAGTGCCCACATTCTGGCCGTTATCTTTAGGTCCAGAATCCACAAAGATAAACATTGCAACAGTTTAGTATTTCCTCATAAGTGATTTTTCTTTCGTTTCTGAAATCTGTGTTTTCAGCATTCATTAAGAGGCACGGTGGGGTCAATAGAGTTAGCCTGTTATGTAATATAAGCTAATGTGTAGGAGAAAGACTTGCTCATTTATTTGTTAACCACACAAATCAAATGATTCTGAAACATTTTCAACTATGACCTGGCCTGAAGTAATAAAAATTTTACAAAAACTGAAAAAAAAAAAAAAATTTTTCCTACAGACAATCTGTGATTAAAATAATGTAAAAATAATAGATAACAGTACATTTTTGTCACACATTACTATTCCTAGTTATAACTATTTTCATAAAAGCAGCCAAGTTTAATTCATTCTTAGCACTGCTATTAGATGAAAAGTAATCATGGCTAAAGTACAGCAGCCAGCTAGATAGTTAAATGTCAAACCGGTGGCCCTGAACAAAGTAGATTGCTGAGTTAAGTATTTTTGCAGTTTGTTCCTGAATGTTTATATTTCAAGAATGTTGTATAACCCATTGGGCAAGATCTTCCATAAAATAACACTAAATTTGAAAAATGCTTTTTGACTACCTAAAAAAAAGATGAATTTAGGTAAGTAACCTCACTGTGCATGTCCTATCATTTTGTTACCTGGAAGAACATGATGGGAACTAAAGCAAACAATTTAAAAGTTATGTACGTATTTAATATATCCACACACACACACACACACACACACACACACATTTTTTCTTTGTTTTTTCCATCACGCCTTGTTTAGCGAACAGAAAGTAAATGGCACAGTTTTGTAATTGTTGTAGCAGTTACTTTTGGTAGTCTATTTATTTATTAATTTTTATTTACTTTTTTACTTTTTTATTTTATACTTACCAAACAGCAAGCGGATCTTTATCAAGTGTAAAAAATGGTGGCTATTTACTTTTTTTTCAGTCATAGGTTCATAGGTGCATACTAGGTTAATGACTGCTGTGGTCTTTATAAGCCTAGCCTTGCAACTCAAATGTATCCCATGAATTCTTGTGCCTTGGAGATTATTTTAAGGGGTATATGTTAGTTAGGGCATGATTTAACTACTGTCTCTGTCCATCAGAAACACAGGTGTCAGACCATGGTTGAATTTCTGATTTCTCATCCACTGGTCACGGTTGCACTTGAATAGGGTTAGGGAATAGCAGCTTAATATGATGCTGTGAAATGGTGGACTTGTTTTTAATTTCGCGATATAGCTACATTAATACCCTGATGGAGGCATTATTTTTGCAATATGGCATCGATGGATGATGTGCTCATTATGTAATATTAAATTTCACCTCAGAAGAGCAGCATCTTTTGAAGACAATATTGGGCACAAGAACAGGTAGAATGTAAATAAGTTCCATAATAGAAAGACACTTTGCTCTTAAAGATATGTAATGATGCTTCCTAGCGCTGGCAAGCAGTATGAACCAACAGCATTTATTATCACAGATTTGTGGGGATTTGAGGTTTTGTTGTGAACCGTAAATATCAGAAGTGCATAGTCCGTTTGTGAAGGTAGAAGATTCCTTCCATTGGCAAGTCTTGTATCTTCGTAGCCAGTTGCTTTATGAGCTGTTTTTCATTGACCTTGTACTTTTGCAACTGACCAGTTGGTATGATGAAATTTTAATGAAGAGCCTATTCCAGACTTCAGCTGCACCTGTCGCCCTTGGGATTCTGGATACTGGCTAAGGCTCTTGCCACCCCTATAGTGCTTTTTTTAGGCAAGGTTCAAATAACAAATTCACCACCATAACAGGTACAAGCAAGCAAAATCTGAGAGTAATGCTACTCAATGCTAGAAGTCTAAACCTCAAAACGCACTCACTCGAGGCACTCCTTAAAATGGAGAACATCAACATCTGTGCAGTGACAGAGACCTGGTTCAAAGCTCCAGAGAGCACCCCTGCATTACCAGACTATAATTCATACCACACCTTTCGGACACCTAACCTGGAATGAAGCACTAAAGGTGGAGGCATGTCCATATTCATTAAGGATATCCAAACCTCCAGGCTAGTTGCACAGCATAATGCATCTGTGATTATCCAAGTGCAACTAACTCTGGGCAAGACCACAATCCAAATTGTAGCTTGCTACAGTCCCCCCCCACCATGCCCCAGGATTCCAACTCCTCATTTCTTGATACACTGGAAAGTATTAGGATACAACCCAACACCCTAATAATGGGTGATTTCAACTACCTCACCATTAATTAGGAAAACTACTCATGTGCCAACTCTTTTGCTCAACGTTTTCTGGAATTCATAAATTCCAACGCCTTGGATCAACTTATTCACACCCCCACCAGGGGTAACAATATCCTAGACCTGGTCATTACCAACGTGGGCAACCAGAGTTCCACACCAGAGGTCAATTTCTCATTGGTCAGATCCGACCACAAGCTAATCACCCTAGACATCTACATCCCGCCCCCACTCCCAATTAGGGAAACCACTGTAAAAAACTTCTCCAAAGCCAACTTCGCCCTTCTAAAGATAGAAGTGGCAAACTTCATGACACCCATGCAGACGGACAATAGAGGTACGAATGCTAAATCCTACACAAATGCACTTTATAAGCACTTGCACAAGTGCATGGATCATGCTATCCCTAATAGAACCAAGATGCTATCCTCCAAAAAAAGGAAGCCAATCTGGTGGTCCTCTGCCATAAACAAACTCTACAACAGAAGAAAGAAACTGTTGCAAAAAAGAGTAAAATCCCATGACTGGAGGAACTCCCTGGTCAACCTCAGTAAGAAGCTGAGATCCCTTATAAAATCCTCCAAAGCTTGTTACGAAAACAAAATTGCCAGTGACTCTAAAGACAACCACAAAGCATTCTATAGCTATGTCAAGAATCTCAATGGCAACACTCAGATCTGCTCTGTTACAGCACAATGGCACTTAATATACAGAACCAACTGATATTGCCAACATCCTGGCAGATAGGTTCAGTGCTAACTTTACCCCCCTCTCACCCCTAGAGGGCCCATCTCTGTACCTGAAGAATGCAAAGTTCCTGTAATCACAGCTGCACAGGTAAAAAACACACTCTCCAAAGCCAAGAACACAGCATCCATGGGACCTGACAATATCCCAGGCTGCGTTCTACATGAACTACAGAATGAACTGGCACCCTACCTAAGTGCCATGTTCAATCATAGCCTCACCTCAGGATTTGTGCCCAGTGAATGGCGCGCCTCGACGGTTATCCCACTCCACAAAGGAGGAGCCATAACAGACCCCGGGAACTACCACCTCATTAGCCTGATGAGCCTGGTCTGCAAGGCCATGGAACGTATCATCATGGAACTCATAAACAAAGACATTGGTAATCTCCAAACTCTGGACCCTACCCAGTTCGGATTTGTAAAAGGCAGATCATGTCTCCTAAACCTGACTGACTTCTTTGAAGCAGTCACCAAAGCCATAGATGAGGGTAAGGTGGTTCACACAGCTTATCTAGATCTCGCCAAGGCTTTTGACACCATCCCCCACTCTGGAATTATAGATAAGCTCACTAAACCAGGTATAAATCCCTATGTCACAAGATGGGTTGCCAACTGGCTCATGGACAAAACCCACACTGTGAAAGTAGCAGACTCCAAATCCGACTTCAGACCAGTGACTAGTGGAGTACCACAGGGTTCAGTCCTGGGTCCCCTCCTGTTTGGTATCTACTTCTTTGAAGTACAGGCTAACAAAGAAAGTCTTTGGCTAACAAAGTTTGCAGATGACTGCAAACTAGGAGGCATAATCAAAACTCCTAATGATGTGGACATACTACAAAAGGGCCTCACTGAGACAGATGCCTGGTGTCAAAGACATAGCCTGAAGCTCAATGTCAAAAAGTGTATTGTCATCCCCCTTGGTAAAAACTCTGTACCCATGAACTATCACATAGCTGGTAGTCTACATAATGCTGAAAATGTGATTAGACATTGGGACACAGGTGGACAGTAGTCTCTCCTTTGATAATCACATCGCCACAGTGGTCAGAAAATCCTTGTATATGGCTCACCTCATCACAAAAGATTTCTCATTCAGAAAAAAAGAGGTCATTGCTCCCCTCTACTCATCACTCATTAGACCCATTATAGAGTACAATGCCCCTTTTGGTATGTACTTCACAAGACATCTACAACAACTGGAAATGCCACAGAAATACCTCACAAAGAGGATTACTGGCCTCAAACAGATGCCCTACGCAGACCATCTCAAAAAAAACTCCAGCTTTACTCCGTCGGATATCACCTACTCAGAGGTGATCTCTGCCTAACCTACAAAGCTATGTCAAACCCAGAGCTGTTGGACATGCTCCACTTAAAGAAATCCCAATCCCTCTGAGCTACACGATCTAGGGACCTAAACCTTGTCACCACAATAAACAGAACATGCTGGAGGGATATATTCCTGTCCCAGAGACTTCCCATACTCTGGAATAAACTACCTATCTATATAAAACAAAGCTCCTCATTAGCACTCTTCAAGAAAAATCTTAATGACTGGATGGGAAATAGGAAATTCACCCCAGGGATCACTTCTGTGGCTCTGCTCGACAGGGGCACAGGAAAATAATTTTCTTGGGTGGCGAAAGCCAGGGTACATTTTTGGCTAGGCTTATATAGACCCTAGGGCCAATAGCCTAGTACCTACCTATGAACTTATTCCATATCTGGGTCAAGAATTTTCAGATGGTGAGCAGTATCAATCCTTTATGGGGTCCCAAATAAACAAACACTTGTGTTTGGCATTATTCACATACGGGTTTTTTAATTTGAAAACAATATGGAGCTTATGAAAGTTTTTCTGTATGGACTTACTGAATGCTGATAAGGATGTATTACATGGATTCCACCTTGCTTGTGGTACCACTACTGTCTGTTTACCCCCCCAGACTGTACACTGTGCTTTTTCACTGCTGGTCCTGCTGCTGTGGTGGACCCTACTGGGATGTTTCCCTGCTGCAGTAGCTGTTTCTGCAGTGCTGTACTATACAATAGGACACACACACACACACACACACACACACACACACACACACACACACACACACACACACACACACACTTTTACTGCAGGTCTCTGATACATATTATAGCTTCCCATTGACGTTTCAATGCAGTGGAAGTATCCTTTTCATTGTCCAAACATAGATGCCATGATAGTATGTATTTCTACAGGGGCTGTGTTATATGCCATCTTTACCATGCTGTTATGGTAGCATATAGGGGTCATCACTCATAGCTCCAAAGCATGTCTAGCATCACCTACAATACACAGCTTTGACACTTGTATGGACTGCTGCCTACGTTCATGGTATGCATGTATGCTACCCTGTGGAGCTCTTCTCTGTGTACAGCTATTGCCTACCTACTGACTAGGAAGTCCCCACACAGAGCAGTAGCTGGCACTTCTGGCACCCCTCACTCGCTAGAAGTTGAGGAACAAAAAAAAAATGGCCTGCTTTTGCAGCTGCTTGCTATATTTGCAGCAGCCAGGTCTCATTAGTGCACCCCTCATCTACAGGCTGAGGAGCAAAAAAAAAAAAAACTGTTCTGCTTGCCATATTTGCTATATCTGCAGCAAGACACTCGCCTCACATGAAGCACCAAAAAACTTCAGTACTGCAGGCCTGACCACAGAAATAGTATCAACATTAATTTCTATACTGGCATTGTCCAGAAATGAATACCAGTGTTGTACAATCAATCAATTGGTATACTACAGCTGCCCCTTTTCCCCACCCTAGGTATAATGCTGCCCCCACACAAGAATCATTGGTGTTGATGGAATGTGCCATGTGTATGAATCATGGAAATTGCCTGGGTGGTACATGGACACATTGTGTATAACGCTGTTGGCATTAGACATTGCTTGGCAGTTGAAGTAGTGAAAGCCCTTCCTGTTGATGTATTCCAGTTCGTCTAGACCAGGTGGGGCAGAGATGGCATGTTGTGTGCAGTTTCTGGCTTCCAGGATTTCTGGGAAATGCATATGCTGTAAAATGTCCACAAATAGGTGTTTCTCCCCTCTGCAGTCCTGAGATATGCTCCTGCACATGACACAGCATGATTCTGAGGAATTGATATAGGATACACAAGGCTGACACTTGTGAGTTCCTTAATGTGTCCATCCTGTTGGGAGTGTCATAGTTTATACGAGGCTAATGCTTGTGGTATTCATAATGTGTCCTTGGTAGGGTGCTGGAAGGTCCCTGTAGCCAAGATGGTTTATTTATTTTACATGTGTTTACTGGGAAGGCCTGACTAGGCACAAAAAAAAAGACCTTTTCAGGGGAGGCCGGCAGAAAAGCTGCAGAAATTATACTAAAATGTTGCACATATTTTATATCTACTAGGACTGGCAATCCACTCATCTCTCTTGATTCCAGTTGTGGGTGACTTAGTTTGACTAAGTTATCTGTGGTGTGTCTGTCCACCTGATAGTGGTCCACTGTCTTCTGATCTACATGGTGGCATAGACAGCGCTGGCATTACCTTTTGTGGTGGTGCAGATGGTGGCAATGAGCAACGTCATGGGCACTGCTCATATGGCAGCCAGTAAGACATACTGTGTTGTGATAACTGCTGCTACTCCTAGTACGTTCATGTCCTTGGTGTTCAGAATAGGTTTGCACCATTATAATGATGAATGAAGGGGTATTTTAATTGTAGTGGAGCTCAGCAACAATGAGTATGTGACAGTGCGGGTTAATGGTTTAATAAAACAAGCTGCAGATGAACGTTGTACTGCTGTCCTCAGTGTGATTCTCATTACCGCCATGTGGGGCAGGCTTTGTGCCAATCATTTAAGGGGGCGTGTTCTCCAAAGTAAACATGAAAGTGAGTCAGTTTTGCCCCGGGCACAGCCAGGGTTTGGGAACTATACACCAACTTCCCAAATCTGGCATGTTCTCCCTCTGTGCAGTGCAGCATTACTGATAAAACAGCAAACCAGGTATTCTGAAAAAAATATATATATATATATCTATAAACCATCAACACATATATGTATGCCAAAGCTTTTAAAACTTGAATTCTGACAATGTCTCATTGTGATACACGTTGCCCTGCCTTGCTAAATAAAATAATTGCATAACTAAATTAACCATATACTGATGAATGCAAACAAAAGTCTTCCTGGATCTTGACATTGCTGGTTTAACTGTGAATTTAGTTTTAACCTGTCTGTGTGAATATGAGTGGCAGGAAAATGTGAGTTTTGTGGTTTCAAAATTGTCAGGCATCACCACACACACACACACACACACACACACACACACACACACACACACACAATATACACTACAGATATCAACCTGTCATACTTATTTGTACTGAAATATACTTTGGGTCTATTATTGACTAAATAACAGCAACATTAACTCCAAGAAGCTGCTGATAGACACGTTACAGAGGTTCTAAAGAATGTATTTCACACAAATGTCAGTGTAAGATCATATGAAGCATGAAATAATGAACATATGAATACCAGTGCTAACTCATGAAGGCAGTATGTCAAATGAATTCATTTTATGACTCATCTGAAACGTATCACTCACTGCATGAACTGACTAAATACTGAATATCTTGAAATTAATTTGTTTTTAAGCAAAGAATATGTAGACTGTGCTATCACTTACATATTAAAAACGAACGTTTATGGATTTTATTTCAACCATGTAAGGTAAAAAGATAAATGATAGTGGAATTTATATTTGGTGCATTTATATTTCTGAGATTTCCATTTTCTAGGTGTATTTTGAGTGTGAACTGTTTTGCACATCTGTGTATAGACAGCTGCAGGACATTTAATTCATTAACTGCTGGTTTTCATTTATTGTGTACATTAAGTTTAAATCTGATACATGAAAAAAAGACAGGAAGAATAAGGACATCTTTAGGAGAAATATCAAGGAACATTTGATTGTCCCCTATTTCCTGAATATTCTTACCCTGTATCACCTGGCCGGGCAGGGTATCTTTTTCTTTTTTAGAGGGATTTGCCTTAGGGCAGCTCACCTTATAGTCCAGGGTCAGGGTGAGAGTCTTGAGGCCCTTGTAGCTGTCATCTGTTGGAGAAGGTGCTTTTCACTGTTAGGTCTTAGCTCCTCTTATGGTGGCTGATGTACACACTCACAACCCATCAGCGTCTGCTGTACCATCCTCCTGCACATGTGTGCTGATGCACACACTCTGACCCCATCAGGGTCTGCCGTGCCATCCTCCTGCAGATATGTGCTGATGTACACTCTCATCCCATCAGGGTCTGCCGTGCCATCCTCCTGCACATGTGTGCTGATGTACACACACTCATCTCACCCCATGAGGGTCTGCAGTGTCCTCTTCCTGCATGTGTGTGCTGATGCACCAGTGCTTGAGAATATCCTGTCTGCTGTGTTTTACTGTGGTATTTGCAGTGCTGGTTCAAATCCTTGGACCTTAGGGCTGTCTGTTTTACACCCCAATGAGGTGTTCTCAGTGCAGTGACGTGACAGTGACCCTCCCTCAGGACGGATAAGCTGTTGTCAGTCCAGCAGCCATCCTTATCTGGCTCCTCCCACAACCAGGTTGATAGCCAGTCCCTCCTTGCTATACAGCTGACTGCATGATTCTGAATTTTTGTTAACATAAGACTGTTGCCCTGGTGAACTTTTAAAACCATGTCCATGTTATATACCTTCTGTTGTAGGGGCTTGCTGAATAATTACCCACCTTCCTCCATGTTATTGAGAGGCGGTTTCCAATCTTTACCACAGGATTAGTTTTCTGTGTTGCTTATACTGTGTCTGTAGAACTGTAACTCCCCAGGGAAGGTGACTTTCATATTATTGACAAAGACTGAAAATGTTACTGTGCTGCACTGCAATAGCACCTCTCTTCTAGGATCATCATGAGCCCCTAATCAGGTCAGAGGAAGCTCATGTTTGCAGGAGGTAATAGTAGACAAATGTCCTGCAGCAGAGTCTGTGTGGCACACAAGTCAAGCTTACTGAAGGTAAATCTAGGACAAATTATTGCACTGATAAAAAGATATATATGCCAGGGGTCTACTTTATTAACTCAAACGTTCAAAAGTTCGAATGCATAAAGATCGACACATATGCATCGAACTCTTAAACATTCGAAAGTTAATAAAGAAAAAAATACACAGAAAAAAAAAGATGCACCCCCTACACCCCCCACTACTTAAATATACCAACTCCGAGATCACACTACATTGGAGTAAACCTCAGGAGATTTCTGTTTACAGTTTTAAACGGCTTGCACTTCGATGCATATGGTTTTGATCCATATGTATCGTTTTACATAGAGTAAGACTATGAGAAGGTTGAGATCATATATATGAACATTGTGCTGATATTAGGAATTGTAAACTGAGCAATGCTTTGTTCAGACATATGAAAGATAATCCTACACATTTTTTTAAGTTCATGGTTGTGGAGAAGTTGGTGGAAGATTTTCAAAGGGAGGTGGTGGATGAGCACCTGGATATGGCTGAGTGGAAATGGCAAATTGTATTGAATGAAACTTAATATCCAGGTTTAAATGACACTTTATCCATACACTCTGTGTTGAAATTGAAGCAATTAGAGAATAAATGATTTTATTGGAGGGATTATGCATGTGATTTTTATTTAATTTGTATTTAAATACAAAATGGTTTTATTTTTATGAGTTTTGATGAAGTTCCAGAGGGAATGAAAGTGCTAAACTCTGACTTTGTGGATTATTAAACTACATTTTTACAAGATTATCCTGGTCTTTTTTGGTGTGCTGGTTCTACAGAATTTTTGCTCCATCAGCTGCTGCCTTGGTTTGTGTGTTTTTTAAACTGTTGGTCTTCAAGTGATATATTGACCCTCTAATATACTGAATTCTAATCCTGTCCATCCTTGTCACACCCAGTGCAAATCTTAACTTCTTTAACTCTGCCACTTCCACCTCTGACTCCTGCCTTTTTGTCAATACCACTGTCTCCAACCCATGCAACATAGCTGGTCTCACTATCCTCTTGAAGACCTTCTCTTTCACTCTTACTGGTACCTGTCTGCCACAAATAACTCCTGACACTCTTCTCCATCCATTCCAACCTGCTGTACTCTTTCACCTCTCTTCCACACTCACCGTTACTCTGAACTGTTGATCCCAAGTACTTAAACTCATCCACCTTCGGCAACTCTACTTCCTGCATACTCACCATTCCTCTATCCTCCCTCTCATTCGCACACATATATTCTGTCTTAGTCCTGCTGACCATCATTCCTCTCCTCTCTAGAGCATATCTTCACCACTCCAAGGTCTCCTCAACCTGTTCCCTACTCTCACTACAGACCACAATGTCATCGGTGAACATAAGTAGTCCACGGGGACTCCTGTCTGATCTCGTCTGTCAACCTGTCCATCACCATTGCAAATAAGAAAGGGCTCAGAGCTGATCCTTGATGTAATCCCACCTCCACCTTAAATGCATCTGTCACTCCCACTGCAGACCTCACCAATGTCAAACTACCCTTGTACATATTCTGTACCACTCTTACATACTTCTCTGCCACTCCTGACTTCTTCATACAATACCACAACTCCTGTGTAGGCACCCTATCATATGCTTTCTCCAAGTCCACAAAGACACAATGCAATTCCTTCCTGACCTTCTCTGCATCTCTCCATCAACACTATCCAGAGCAAACATCACATCTGTAGTGCTCTTTCCTGGCATGAAACAATACTACTGATCACTAATCATCACCTCCCTTCTTAACCTAGTTTCCACTACTCTTTCCCATAACTTCAAGCTGTGACTGATCAGTTTTATCCCTCTGTAGTTACTACAGCTGTGCATCACCCTTATTCTTAAAATAAGTAACAAAACACTTTTTCTCCACTCCTAGGCATCATCTGACTTTCTAAGACTTCATTAAACAATCTGGTTAAAAACTTCCTGCCATTTCTCCTAAGCACCTCCATGCTTCCACTGGTATGTCATCTGGACCAACAGCATTTTATCTGACCTTTCTTTTAGATTCATTCATATCAACATGAAGAGATGTTAGCAGTCCAGTTTGCATTAATGGCTTTCAAGGAATTACTTCATCCAGGGCAGGTGTTGATTCTAACAGACAACACAACTGTCATGTGGTACATCAACAAACAAGGGGAACACATTCTTACCCATTGTGCAGGCAAGCAATGATTTTATGGGAGACTGCGCTCAGCTTGCAACTAACTCTTCAGGCAAGGTTTCTGCCGAGCACAGAACTCCTTAGCAGATGTGTTAAGCAGACAAATCATGGATCCCCACGAGTGGAAACTGGATCTTCATGTATTTCAAAATTGACAGTGTCATGGGGAACTCCAGACATAGATCTGTTCGCTTCTCCACTAAACCACCAGCTGCCAAAGTTTTGCACAAAGAGGTTTCATCACACAGCTTGGAAAGTGGATGCTCTTTCTTTCAGTTGGAAAAATCTTCATGTGTATGCGTTTCCACCTCTGCCTCTTCTTCCAAAGGTGCTTCTAAAGGTCAGACAAGACAAGCCAAGGATGATTTTAATAGCTCCAGATTGGCCTCGGCAGCACTGGTACCCATTACTGAGGAGTCTGGTAAGGAAGCCTCCATGGCCTTTACCTTTGATTCCACATCTGTTGTCTCAGAGGACGGCATCTGCTCAATGTCAAGCTTCACTCTCTTCATCTAACAGCCTGGCATATTCTGTTTTGAAAGACAGCAGGTCTCAACTTCCTCAACAAGTTTTAAATGTGATTATGGAAGCCAGAAGACCTAGTACAAGGAAAGTGTACGCTGAAAAATGGAATAGATTTTTATTTTGGAGTGCAGCACACAATTTGGAGATTTCTGAGCCTAATTTGAGTGTGGCTCTTCAATATCTTACTGAGTTATTGGACAAAGGTTTGTCTTTCTCTTCCATTAAGATTCATGCTGCAGCAATTTCAGCTCACTATGATTGTGACCCACCATTGTTTTCGCATCCTTTGTTCAAGCAATTTCTTAGAGGGGCAAAGAATATAAGACCCCCACGTAGAGCTCCTACTCCTGCTTGGGATCTCAATTTTGTGTTGGAGAAACTTACTCTACAACCTTTTGAGCCTCGCTACTGGTGAATTGAAATACTTGTCATGGAAGACTGCTTTTTTGTTGGCCATTACTTCTGCAAGAAGGGTTTCTGAGTTGCAGGGCCTTATGGCAGTGGAGCCTTTTTTGATTTTCATAAGGATAGGGTATCTTCATTACTAATCCTTCCTTTATGCCTAAGGTGGTTTCTAGTGTGGCTTTAAACCAAACTATTCATTTGCCTACTTTTTATGCAGAACCCCAAAATAAAGGGGAAAAGATTTTGCACACTTTAGATGTACACAGGCAATTGCGTTATTATTTGAGCAGGACTAAGGATTTTAGGCAGTCTCAGCAGTTGTTTGTTTCTTTTGCTTTGAGTTCGCAGGGCAAGCCTGTGTCAAAACAAACTATTTCTAGGTGGATTGGGTGTTGCATTGCATTTTGTTATTCCATCATGGCAAGGAGATTCCAGCTGGGATTAGGCCTCATTCCACTAGGGCTACTGCCACTTCAACAACAATTCTAAGGATGGTTGCAACTAAGCTTATTTTGGAGGCAGCTACTTGGAGTTCAGTGCATACTTTCTCTAAGCATTATCACCTTCCTCTCTACTCTAAGTCTAGGGCTGGTTTTGCCACTGCTATTTTGCAAGGCATGTTGTCAGTTCCTGCTTCCTTATGATTTGCCAGCCTCCCTTACCTCTGCTTTGGGATTCTACCCAATAGTTAGGACTGCAGCAATGTGGAATGAAGAACATAGTACAGTTTGTGCCTACCATAAATGTAGATGTTCGAGGATCCACATTGCTGCAGTCCAATTTACCTCCCTCCTTCCCCTCTGTGTTAGGTGGTTGTGTAGGTGAGGTTGTCTTCTGCTACTTTTGTATATATTGTACATATGTTTGGTGCAGGTATGTTTGGAGTTTTTGGGTTTTGGCCTTATCTTTTCAGGGGCTTCTGACATCTGGGGCAGAAAGACTGAGGATATGGCGTCGGTCATCGCATTAGTACCCTGGCGTGCTGGCGTCGGTCTAATGCGCCTGACCGACGTCAATATCTTTGGTATTCGGGCCGACTGGACAGCGGACTACCCAATAGTTAGGACTGCAGCAATGTGGATCCTCGAACATCTACATTTATGGTAGGCACAAAACTGTACTTTTTGCCCCGGGCACAGCCAGGGTTTGGGAACTATACACCAACTTCCCAAATCTGGCATGTTCTCCCTCTGTGCAGTGTAGCATTACTGATAAAACAGCAAACCAGGTATTCTGAAAAAAAAATATATATATATCTATAAACCATCAACACATATATGTATGCCAAAGCTTTTAAAACTTGAATTCTGACAATGTCTCATTCTGATACACGTTGCCCTGCCTTGCTAAATAAAATAATTGCATAACTAAATTAACCATATACTGATGAATGCAAACAAAAGTCTTCCTGGATCTTGACATTGCTGGTTTAACTGTGAATTTAGTTTTAACCTGTCTGTGTGAATATGAGTGGCAGGAAAATGTGAGTTTTGTGGTTTCAAAATTGTCAGGCATCACCACACACACACACACACACACACACACACACACACACACACACACACAATATACACTACAGATATCAACCTGTCATACTTATTTGTACTGAAATATACTTTGGGTCTATTATTGACTAAATAACAGCAACATTAACTCCAAGAAGCTGCTGATAGACACGTTACAGAGGTTCTAAAGAATGTATTTCACACAAATGTCAGTGTAAGATCATATGAAGCATGAAATAATGAACATATGAATACCAGTGCTAACTCATGAAGGCAGTATGTCAAATGAATTCATTTTATGACTCATCTGAAACGTATCACTCACTGCATGAACTGACTAAATACTGAATATATTGAAATTAATTTGTTTTTAAGCAAAGAATATGTAGACTGTGCTATCACTTACATATTAAAAACGAACGTTTATGGATTTTATTTCAACCATGAAAGGTAAAAAGATAAATGATAGTGGAATTTATATTTGGTGCATTTATATTTCTGAGATTTCCATTTTCTAGGTGTATTTTGAGTGTGAACTGTTTTGCACATCTGTGTATAGACAGCTGCAGGACATTTAATTCATTAACTGCTGGTTTTCATTTATTGTGTACATTAAGTTTAAATCTGATACATGAAAAAAAGACGGGAAGAATAAGGACATCTTTAGGAGAAATATCAAGGAACATTTGATTGTCCCCTATTTCCTGAATATTCTTACCCTGTATCACCTGACGGGCAGGGTATCTTTTCTTTTTAGAGGGGATTTGCCTTAGGGCAGCTCACCTTATAGTCCAGGGTCAGGGTGAGAGTCTTGAGGCCCTTGTAGCTGTCATCTGTTGGAGAAGGTGCTTTTCACTGTTAGGTCTTAGCTCCTCTTATGGTGGCTGATGTACACACTCACAACCCATCAGCGTCTGCTGTACCATCCTCCTGCACATGTGTGCTGATGCACACACTCTGACCCCATCAGGGTCTGCCGTGCCATCCTCCTGCACATATGTGCTGATGTACACTCTCATCCCATCAGGGTCTGCCGTGCCATCCTCCTGCACATGTGTGCTGATGTACACACACTCATCTCACCCCATGAGGGTCTGCAGTGTCCTCTTCCTGCATGTGTGTGCTGATGCACCAGTGCTTGAGGAATATCCTGTCTGCTGTGTTTTACTGTGGTATTTGCAGTGCTGGTTCAAATCCTTGGACCTTAGGGCTGTCTGTTTTACACCCCAATGAGGTGTTCTCAGTGCAGTGACCGTGACAGTGACCCTCCCTCAGGACGGATAAGCTGTTGTCCAGTCCAGCAGCCATCCTTATCTGGCTCCTCCCACAACCAGGTTGATAGCCAGTCCCTCCTTGCTATACAGCTGACTGCATGATTCTGAATTTTTGTTAACATAAGACTGTTGCCCTGGTGAACTTTTTAAAACCATGTCCATGTTATATACCTTCTGTTGTAGGGGCTTGCTGAATAATTACCCCACCTTCCTCCATGTTATTGAGAGACGGTTTCCAATCTTTACCACAGGATTAGTTTTCTGTGTTGCTTATACTGTGTCTGTAGAACTGTAACTCCCCAGGGAAGGTGACTTTCATATTATTGACAAAGACTGAAAATGTTACTGTGCTGCACTGCAATAGCACCTCTCTTCTAGGATCATCATGAGCCCCTAATCAGGTCAGAGGAAGCTCATGTTTGCAGGAGGTAATAGTAGACAAATGTCCTGCAGCAGAGTCTGTGTGGCACACAAGTCAAGCTTACTGAAGGTAAATCTAGGACAAATTATTGCACTGATAAAAAGATATATATGCCAGGGGTCTACTTTATTAACTCAAACGTTCAAAAGTTCGAATGCATAAAGATCGACACATATGCATCGAACTCTTAAACATTCGAAAGTTAATAAAGAAAAAAATACACAGAAAAAAAAAGATGCACCCCCTACACCCCCCACTACTTAAATATACCAACTCCGAGATCACACTACATTGAAGTAAACCTACGGAGATTTCTGTTTACAGTTTTCGACGGCTTGCACTTTCGATGCATATGGTTTGATCCATATGTATCGTTTTTACATAGGTAAGACTATGAGAAGGTTGCGAGATCATATATATGAACATTGTGCTGATATTAGGAATTGTAAACTGAGCAATGCTTTGTTCAGACATATGAAAGATAATCCTACACATTTTTTTAAGTTCATGGTTGTGGAGAAGTTGGTGGAAGATTTTCAAGGGAGGGTGGTGGATGAGCACCTGGATATGGCTGAGTGGAAATGGCAAATTGTATTGAATGAAACGCAATATCCAGGTTTAAATGACACTTTATCCATACACTCTGTGTTGAAATTGAAGCAATTAGAGAATAAATGATTTTATTGGAGGGATTATGCATGTGATTTTTATTTAATTTGTATTTAAATACAAAATGGTTTTATTTTTATGAGTTTTGATGAAGTTCCAGAGGGAATGAAAGTGCTAAACTCTGACATTGTGGATTATTAAACTACATTTTTACAAGATTATCCTGGTCTTTTTTGGTGTGCTGGTTCTACAGAATTTTTGCTCCATCAGCTGCTGCCTTGGTTTGTGTGTTTTTTAAACTGTTGGTCTTCAAGTGATATATTGACCCTCTAATATACTGAATTCTAATCCTGTCCATCCTTGTCACACCCAGTGCAAATCTTAACATCTTTAACTCTGCCACTTCCACCTCTGACTCCTGCCTTTTTGTCAATACCACTGTCTCCAACCCATGCAACATAGCTGGTCTCACTATCCTCTTGAAGACCTTCTCTTTCACTCTTACTGGTACCTGTCTGCCACAAATCACTCCTGACACTCTTCTCCATCCATTCCAACCTGCTGTACTCTTTCACCTCTCTTCCACACTCACCGTTACTCTGAACTGTTGATCCCAAGTACTTAAACTCATCCACCTTCGGCAACTCTACTTCCTGCATACTCACCATTCCTCTATCCTCCCTCTCATTCGCACACATATATTCTGTCTTAGTCCTGCTGACCATCATTCCTCTCCTCTCTAGAGCATATCTTCACCACTCCAAGGTCTCCTCAACCTGTTCCCTACTCTCACTACAGACCACAATGTCATCGGTGAACATCGTAGTCCACGGGGACTCCTGTCTGATCTCGTCTGTCAACCTGTCCATCACCATTGCAAATAAGAAAGGGCTCAGAGCTGATCCTTGATGTAATCCCACCTCCACCTTAAATGCATCTGTCACTCCCACTGCAGACCTCACCAATGTCAAACTACCCTTGTACATATTCTGTACCACTCTTACATACTTCTCTGCCACTCCTGACTTCTTCATACAATACCACAACTCCTGTGTAGGCACCCTATCATATGCTTTCTCCAAGTCCACAAAGACACAATGCAATTCCTTCTGACCTTCTCTGCATCTCTCCATCAACACTATCAGAGCAAACATCACATCTGTAGTGCTCTTTCCTGGCATGAAACAATACTACTGATCACTAATCATCACCTCCCTTCTTAACCTAGTTTCCACTACTCTTTCCCATAACTTCAAGCTGTGACTGATCAGTTTTATCCCTCTGTAGTTACTACAGCTGTGCACATCACCCTTATTCTTAAAAATAAGTAACAAAACACTTTTTCTCCACTCCCTAGGCATCATCTGACTTTCTAAGACTTCATTAAACAATCTGGTTAAAAACTTCACTGCCATTTCTCCTAAGCACCTCCATGCTTCCACTGGTATGTCATCTGGACCAACAGCCTTTCCATTCTTCATCCTCTTCATAGCTGTCTTTACTTCTTCCTTGCTAATCTGTTTCACATCCTGATTCACTATCCTCACATCATCCAACCTTCTCTCTCTCTCATTCTCTTCATTCATCAGCCCCTCAAAGTACTCTTTCCATCTGCTCAGCACACTCTCCTCACTTGTGAGTACGTTTCCCTCACTATCCTTTATCACCCTTACCTGCTGCACATCTTTCCCAGCTTGGTCCCTCTGTCTAGCAAGTCAGTACAGGTCCTTTTCTCCCTCTTTAATGTCCAACCTTTCATACAACTCTCCATATGCCTTATCCTTAGCCTTCACCACCTCTCTCTTTGCCATGCTCCTCATCTCCTTATACTCCTGTCTATTTTCTTCATCTCTCTGACAATCACACTTCTTCTTTACCAGCCTCTTCCTCTGTATACTCTCCTGTACTTCCTCATTCCACCACCAGTTCTCCTTGTCCTCCTTCCTCTGTCCAGATGTCACACCAAGCACCTTTCTAGCTGTCTCCCTTACCATCTCTGCTGTAGTTACCCAGCTATCCGGTGACTCTTCACTGCCCCCCAGTGCCTGTTTTAACTCTTCCCTAAACTCCACCTCACAATCACCCTTTTTCAACTTCCACCATTTGATCCTTGGCATTGCTGTTGCACTTGAGCTCCTCTTCTTGATCACCAATGTAATCCTACAGACCACCGTTCTATGCTGCCTAACTACACTTTCCTCTTTCACCACTTTACACTCTCCAATTATAGTAGAGTGATTTAGTGATTTAAACATTAAGGGAAGTTAGTCATAAATAGCCAATTGATAGGAAAAAAGGAAAGAAAAAAAGAGAAGCAAAACAACAACCCATGTTCCCCAGTGGGCACAATAATTAAGATATCTGTGCTTATAAATGTGCGACTGAACCCACCATCTCAGAGTTTGAGTTCTATTAGCAGAGAGGGATGAAGGAACATCTCTTGGAACATAATTTGGGGGGGGGGTAAAGTCAGTGCTCTTTGACCAGAAAGCAAACTATGCAGGTTTGCTTAAAATGTAGTTGTGCTACCTACAGCTCACCCTGTTCGTAAACTCACCATTAAAATAGCACTGAATAGCAGCTAAAGATGGCTGAGAAACTGTGCCATACATAAAGAAATAGTAACTGATGACATAGTTCAGAGAAGTACTAAACTGGGTAATATACAGGGTTCAAAATGGCAAAAAATTCAGGATACAAGGCTGAATAATGAGAACATCATAGCCAGTTGCCTGTGTGGGGCCATGTTTTGCTAAATCACCCACGTACTCTAGTCAGATCACAAGTACCAGTATGACTCAGTCATTGCCTTATGGGTATAAATGACCTGAGATGTACCTTGCTAAGCTATATGAAGTGAGACCTTATGGAACTCTTGGACTGTGTGTCTCAGGATTTTATGTGCCTAGCGCAGTGCAGCATTCTACCTTCTCAAGGATGATGCCACGAAAGATGACTGAATCCAATAATTGGCTTAGTTTTTGGTGTCTTTCCAAGGGGTTACAATATTTGTTAGTATGGAAGGACATGGTCAATAGACCACATTGCTTTTCCAAAGATGGTCTGCACCTCTCCCCTGTAGGCTTTCAAATATTAGCTAATACATTGTCTTCCCCATAGTACCAGTGTTAGGCAATGCAAAACTGACAAACCATCTAACATAGAAAAACCAACCCAAGAGAATCCAAAGGTGTTAATGCTAAATGCAAGGTACCTAAACAAGAAACTCCACTCCCTCCAGGCGTACCTCACTCTGGAGAATGTAGACATCTGTGGAGTTACTAATACATATTTTAAAGCCTTGGAGAGCATCTCTGGCAGTGCAGGGCTATAATGCCGTCTACACATTCAGGGCAGCTACTGCACAGGCAGGTACCAAAGCTAGAGGTGTTTCAACCTATAAAAAAGTTTTGGGTTGTTGGTATGAGACTATATTACTAGATTGTATGGACCTACTGAAGAGTTCCAAATGACTGTGTATGGTGATTGCTACATTGAAGCTATAATACTGTAGATGGTTAGATATACAAAATGGTTAGACATGAAAGAAGGAACATAATGGAAGGAAAAAAGCCTGTCTGAGGGGGTATTTAGTGAAAAATGTATCTTTTATTCACTAGAATGTTGCTGACAACTAAGACAAATGACATATTTGGTGAAGTATTTTTATATCCCAGTCTTCCTTCTGGAGAACACAAATACCATTATTTTGTTTTGTTAAATCTCATGTCACCATTTCTATATCATCTTGCGCATCCCTTCTACTTCTGGGATTAGATTAATTTGCAAAGACACATCCCAGTCCCTACAATGTCTTTGCAGTGTTGTCTACACGTGTTTTAGATTTTTTTGTGTGTTTTAGTGTGGCAAACAGGAAAAAGTGAGAGAGAATTAAAAGCTGGGGGGGGGGGGAGAACAGAAGACCATTCTGAACACACATTGTGTAATTATGTTGCAAACTTAAATGTTGTATCCTCTTCATACTGAGAATTCACTCATTCAAAATAAATAAATAAAAAAATTCCTAAAACAAAGAATCCTTGAGACAATCCTCAAAAACTGAGAAGCATAGCTGTGAAAGCAGAATATATGGTATATACCAAACAGAAAGGAAACCATAATTAACTAGTGATGGAGGGAAAAACAGCTGTCTTATTTAGGAGTAATTAAATAGCTGCTATAACATTATACTGCGAAAAGAAGGGGGTGGCCAGCTGGGCATTATTGCTGGGGTAACCATTTCCTAATTGGCAGAGGTTTTAGGTTTAATGATCTAGTTATATACACTGTTTTATAATATGGCTTCTGCGCACTGTGCAGGTCTTTAGGTTAGAACCTGAGTATTAAAACCAAATTCATCTCGGCACTGCATCCTGTAGGTTCCCCACTAGTACTTCTACTGTCTCTGTGTAGACACTCTTCCCTATCACATTACTGTATTGTTAGTCTCTTATATAGCAGCATGTCAGATGCCTTGTAAATTAAAAAAAAAAAAAAATAGGTAAATTCAGGTAATAGAATATTATGTATTATACAACGACCCCCCATTAATATTCCAAAACATGCATGCTGATTGGTCAGCGTGCACATTGTAAATCAGACTTATACTAATGGAAAAAAGTCCGGTCTCCCAGACTTTTTCCATTAGTATAAGTCTTTTTTTACAGCAACGGAGAACACAAGATCTCTGTTGCTTTTTAGACACTGTCTCGCTATGTTAAAGGAATTTAACATAGCGAGACAGCTTTAAAAAAAGTAACGGAGATCTTCCTTTCTCCGTTGCTTTTTTTAAAGCTGTCTTGCTATGCTAAACTCCTTTAACATAACAAGACACTTTGTAAAAAGTAATGGAGATCTTGCTTTCTCCATTGCTTCCACCCACAGCTCTGATGTACTGCGTAAGCATACACATGCACAGTACATCAGAACTGCCGCAGAATACCAGACAGCTGCGGAAGGGCAGCAAGGAGGCATTATACAATGCCATTATTTAAGAAAACTAAGTATTTTTTTCTTAAATAATGTCATTGTATAATAGCAGTAACCCACTTCTAGGTGTGGGTAATGCTGGATTTACCCATGGTTGTCTTTGTTTGGCCACTCGGGCTTCGCCCTTGTGACCAAACCACACCAACCATGGGTAAATCCAGCATTTCCCACACCCAGGCGTGGGTTATTGTTATATTACTACTGAAGCAAAAGTCAGAGATCTACTGTGGATATAAAAAGTGTATACACCCCTGTTAAAATGCCAGGTTTTTGTGATATAAAAAATTAGACCACAATAAATCATTTCAAAACTTTGCCCACTGTTAACGTGACCTATAACCTGTACAATTCAGTTGAAAAACAAACAAATCTGTTAGGGGAAAAATATAAAAAATAAAAATCGTACAATAAGCTGGTTGCATAAGTGTATGCACCCTTAAACTAATACTTTGTTGAAGCACCTTTTGATTTAATTTCAGCAGTCAGTCTTCTTGGGTACACACCTGCCATCAATTAAAGAGGATCTGATTAACCCCAAATAAAGTTCAGCTGTCCTAGTAGTATTTTTGTGACATTTACTCAGTTGCCTGCATCAGTAAAAGCCATGGTTCGCAGAGAACTAACAAAGCATCAAAGGGATCTCATTGTTGAAAGGCATCAGTCAGGAGAAGGGTACAAAAAATTTCCACAGCATTGGATATACCATGAAGCACAGTGAAGGCAGTCATCAAAAAGTGGAAAAAATATGGGACAACAGTGATGTTGCAAAGAACTAGACGCCCCTCCAAAACTGATGAAAAGACGAGATGAAAACTGGTCCAGGAAGGCTGCCAAGAGACCTACAGTAACACTGAAGGTGATGCAGGAATTTCTGGCAAGTACTGATTGTGTACTACATGTGACAACAATCTCCTGTATTCTCCATATGTCTGGGCTATGGAGTAGATTTGCAAGACAGAACCCTTTTTTTACACATAAAAACATCCAGGCCCGACTAAAATTTGCAAAACAATACATCGTCTCCTAAAAGCACGTTGGAAAAATGTGTTGTGGTCTGATGAGACCAAGGTTGAACTTTTTGGCCACAATTCCAAAAGGTACGTTTGGCAAAAAACACTTCACATCACCAAAAGAACACCATCTCCACGGTGAAGCATGGTGGTGGCAGTATCATGCTTTGGGGTTGCTTTACTTCAGCTGGAACTGGGGCTTTAGTCAAGGTGGAAGGAATTATGAACAGTTCCAAATACCAGTCACGTTTGGCCCAAAACCTTCAGGCATCTGCTAGAAAGCAACCTTCAGGCATCTGCTAGAAAGCTGATGATGAAGAGGAATTTCACCTTTCAACATGACAGTGACCCCAAGCATACATCCAAGTCAACAAAAGAAGGGCTTCACCAGAAGAAAATTAAAGTTTTGGAATGGCCCAGCCAGAGCCCAGACCTAAATCCAATAGAAAATCTGTGGGGTGACCTGAAGAAGGCGGTGCATAAGAGATGCCCTCACAACCTAACAGGTTTTGAGTGCTTTTGCAAGGAAGAGTGGGCAAATATTGTCAAGTCAAGATGTGCCATGCTGATAGATACCCAAGAAGACTGAATGCTGTAATTAAATCAAAAGGTGTTTCAACAAAGTATTAGTTTAAGGGTGAGCACACTTATGCAACCAGCTTATTATATGTTTTTTATTTTTTATATTTTTTTCCCCTAACAGATTTGTTTTTCAATTGAATTGTACAGGTTATAGGTCACATTAAAGGTGGGAAAAGTTTTGAAATCATTTATTGTGGTCTCATTTTTTATATCACAAAACCTGGCATTTTAACAGGGGTGGTGTACACTTTTTATATCCACTGTATATCTATCTAAGGGACAGTAATGAATATTTGTTTAAGCAATTCCTTTTTACAAGTGTGTAGTCCATAAGGTTAACAGTAAGACAGTTTCATAAGCAACAGAGCATCAGACATTTTTTGCACTAAAGACTGAGTTCTTGACCCCATTTTGTGTATGCTCATTGTATATGTAAATTATTGTGCAACACATTCTGGGAGCACAGAAAAAAAATCTAATTTACTGTCTTGAAGTATTTGAATAAAGGTGCATAGCCTGCTGTATGAATATAAAATGAGCAAGTGTTCCTGTTGTAGCAAAACATCAGAATCATTTTCTTCTAATACTTGTCTGGTTGCTGTTATGTAACAGCATTATTAATATCCATTTTGCAGACCAGGTAAAAACAACACAATTTTGTTAATCATTTGTGGATGCTATTAATGAGCTTGCAGCAATGTAGATCGGACTTTCTGTACATGCACTTGATAAAAAAAGTACATAAAATGGTCTATGTCAATCCATAATAACCCTAATACGCAATACAAAGGCAGATTGGAGTAGAATTGTGCTATGTTGTTTCTGTTCACACCTTTAACCACAGCACTTAAAAATGCGGCATTTATTGTAGACAAAGTACTTATGATATTGTTAATACATTTTTATTTCCATGTGGTACCTGAAAAATTAATCAACAAGTGTAATATTAACACGTTTTCCTGCTACTACCTGGGCGACTGTCCGATCTAGCTAAACTGCAAGTATTTCTGCTTCTTGAACTGTTTTAAACTGTTTAAAGTTGTTTTTGCACCTGCACTTTTAAAGTTTGTCCTGTTTGTTGCATTTACCTGTTGAGGCTACACACTCAAGTGCGCTAGCCTGTGTTACATGTATTGCATTTTCCTGCTGTTTGTTGCAAAAAAGAAAACAAAACAAAAAAATGATCCTTGTTTCCCATCTTTCCTGACCTAGAGTAGTCCAAATACAGGCTTTGCTGTATTCTGGACTTTTGGAAAGTTCCTGTGTTGCCCATTTCCTTTCTTGGATAAAGGGAGGCTTCTTTGTTCACCAGTGGCAGTGGGGAGCTTAGAGCAGCCTATCTATCCCTGGAGGAGTGTTCCCAGCACAAGAATCTGGTAGTCTATTGGCCGTTTTGGGCCAATTTCTAGCTCTTTCAAGTCCCCCTGTATAAAACCTGCTTTGGTGTGGCTTTGCGTGATTTTGCGCATAGTGCAGCATTGGGCAGCTCCGCTTCATTGGGTTTAAAGCATTCTCGGCTCCACAAAGTCTGCTCTTCACTTTTTCCCTTAGAACTGATCTAGTTCTCATAATAAACAACCTACTCCTACTCTAAAGACTGGCACTTGCTCACTAAAGCAATTATATAAGTCAGCACTAAAAAATTAAAAGCACTACACCCTCACAAACTCCCCTGCTAGTTCCCCATTGGCCCTTTTTTTCAATTATAAAGGAATTCCCAATACTATTCTAGCATGTCCAAAGGTCAGTTGTCAATCTCCTCTCCGGTCCAGCTGCTGAATCTGGGAATCTTGAGGCAATGTTACAACTGCCTCATGTACACAGACAACCCTCTCCTCCTCACAACAAATTCCAACACATGTGAGAGATGCAACCATATAGCCAAACTGGAGGCTAAGCTCTCTCAACTCAGTACTGGCGTAACCAGTCAGGAGGAGAAGGAAACCACACTCACTACAATTCCAGTCTCACATAGACCTACCATTACAGCAAACCAAACACATAAACACAGAAAAACATACTCGGGGACTCTAAATAAAAATCTGCCTAAGCAGCAGAGACCTCCAAAGCAGACACCCAAGCAACCTCTACCCCAAAACAATACACATGCAACGCATAGTTCACAAAGCCAGTGTGCCGAACAGTCATAGCCCTTAAGGCTAAACAACACACCTGATACACTTGTAAAAGGTGACTCTATCGTCAGGCACACTGACGTCCCGCTCACCAGGCTGAACAAGGAGAAGGTCATGGTGAGCTGCCTGTCAGGCGCTAGGATCCGCCACATAACACAAGCACTCAGGTCACTCCAAGGCAAGTACAAATATGACTCAGTCATTGTCCATGCTGGTGTGAATGACCTGAGACGTACTTCCCTGGACTACATGAAAAGAGACATAGAGGAGCTCTCTGAGCATGTAGCCCAGGCCGGTATGACCCTGACCTTGAGTAGCATCTTACCCTAACCAAGAATGATGCCACAATATGAAGACAAGATGATCAATTTCAACAATTGGCTTAAGTATTGGTGTCATTCAAAGGGGATCCAATGCCTGTCAGCCTGGGATGACATGCTCGACAAGCCACGATGCTTCGCTAGGGACGGCTTGCACCTGTCACCCCTGGGCTTTCGGATATTGGCAAAGGGTCTTGCCACCCCCATAGTGCCTTTTTTAGGCAAGGCTCAAAAGACAAACCCACCTCCATAGGTATCACAAGGGATAAGAAACTAAGAGTAATGCTACTCAACGCCAGAAGTCTAAACCTCAAGATGCATGCACTCGAAACTCCTTAGCATGGAGAACATTGATATCTGTGCAGTAATAGAAACCTGGTTCAAGGCTCCCGAGAGCACCCTAGCACTACCAGGTTATACCTCATACCATGCTTTTCGACCCCAAAACTTGGACCAAACCACAAAAGGAGGGGGAGTATCAGTATTCATTAAAGATACCCACACCCCCAGGTTGGTGGCATAGCACGAAGCATCAGAGACTATCCATGTGCAACTAACAGTGGGTAAAACTGCCTTCCAGTTTATAGCCTGCTACAGACCACCCTCCCAAACCCAGGAACCCCACTCGGCCTTCCTGAGAACACTGGAAAATATGAAGGTCTCTCCAAAAACCATTATATTGGGTGATTTCAACTACCCAAACATAGACTGGGAGCATTACTCTAGCTCCAACACCCTAGCCCAAAGGTTCCTAGAATTTATAAACTTAAATGCTATGGAACAACTTGTTACCACTCCCACAAGAGGGGAAAACATACTGGACCTGATCATCACCAACATGGGGGCTCTATGCTCCAGACCAGAAGTGTATCCCTCACTGGTAAGATCAGACCATAAACTAATCTCACTGGATATTCACATCCCGACCCCACCCCCTGCCCAGAAAACCACAGTGAAAAACTTCTCTAAAGCAAATTTCACACTCCTCAAAACTGAGGTGGAATCCTTCAAAGCCCCCAGGCCTGTGGAAAATACGGCCCAGACTGCAGAATCCTTTATAAACGCATTCTATGAACACCTTCAGGAATGCATGGATCATGCAATCCCAAATAAAACCAAGACCCAATCCTCCAAAGGCAGGCATCCTGTCTGGTGGACCCCAGCCATAAACAAACTATACAATAGAAGGAGGAAGCTACTACATGATAGAGCAAAATCCCAAAAAGGGAAGGCATCTCTGATCAGTATTAGCAAAAAACTACGGGCACTCATAAAATCGTCTAAGGCCAGCTTTGAGAGAAAAATTGCACAGGACACTAAGGATAATCACAAGGCTTTCTTTAGTTATGTTAGGAACCTGGGTGGGAATTCCTAGATATCCTCAGAATTAGTCCAAAATGACAAAAAAATACACCGAACCCACAGACATTGCCAACATCCTAGCTGACAGGTTCAGAGCAACCCCCCCCCCCCACCAAAAGGGCAAATATCTATCCCAGCAGAGTGCTTCCCCCTGACATCTCAGATGCTCAGGTAAGAGTCGCTCTCTCCAAAGCAAAAAACACAATATCAATGGGACCAGACGGTGTCCCAGGCTGCGTCCTACATGAACTCCAAGAAGAGCTAAACCCAAACATAAAACTACTGTTCAGTCTCAGCCTTACTACAGGATATGTACCCAAAGAGTGGCGTACAGCAACAGTGGTCCCTCTCCACAGAGGTGGTGCCTCTTATCGCCCCATAAGCCTGACTAGCTTGGTCTGCAAAGCTATGGAAAGGATCATCATGGACCTCATAAATAAAGATATTGGGGACCTACAGACACTGGATCCTACCCAGTTCAGCTTTGTTAAGGGCAGATCCTGCCTCTTAAACCTGGTTTATTTATTTGAAACAGTCACCAAGGCCATTGAAGAGGGGAAGGTTGTCCACACAGCCTACCTGGACCTCACAAAAGCCTTCGATACAATACCCTACTCAGGCATTATAGATAAGCTCACTAGCTTAAATATAAACCCCTATGTCACTAGATGGGTTGCAAACTGGCTCAAGGACAGAACCCACATGGTTAAAATTGCTGGAGCCATGTCAGACTCCAAACCAGTTACAAGTGGCATCCCACAAGGCTCAGTCCTGGTACCTCTCTTGTTTGGCATATATTTCTCGGAGGTACAGGCCAACACAGAAGGACTGTGGCTGACCAAGTTCGCAGATGACTGCAAACTAGGCACCATAATTGACTCTCCAGCCGACACAAGCATCCTACAAAAGGGCCTCATAGAAACAGACAGCTGGTGCCAGAGCCATGGCCTCAAGCTAAACGCCAAAAAGTGCATAGTCATCTCCTTTGGCAAAAACAAATTGCCCACAAATTACCACATAGGTGGTAATCCATTAAGTACGGAAGAAGTAATTAGGGACCTGGGGACCCAAGTTGATAGCAATCTCTCATTTGAAAACCTCGTGGCCAAAGTGGTTAGAAAAACATTTTATATAGCCCACCTAATCATGAAGGGGATTCACGTCTAGATCAGGGGAGGTCATCATGCTTCTTTACTCATCCCTCATCAAGCCCATAACTGAGTACAATGCCCCTTTTGGGATGTACCTTACCAGACACCTGCAGCAACTGGAAAGACCCTAAAAGTACCTCACCAAGAGGATCAAAGGGCTCAAACGGATGCCATATGCTGCCCTGTTAAAGAAACTCCAGCTCTACTCAGTGGCATATACCACCTGCTCAGAGGCGATCTGTGCCTAACGTATAAAGCCATGTCCAACCTGGAATTAATGGACATGCTGCACCTCAGAAAATCCAAATCCCATCGAGCTACGCGCTCGTGAGACTTGAACCTCAGCACTGAAATAAATAGGACATGCTGGAGGGACAGATTCATAACCCAGAGACTCCCTTCACTTTGGAATAAAATCCCAGTCCAGGTTAGGCAGAGTCCCTCATTGACTCTCTTCAGAATCTTGATGAGTGGATGGGAGATCGTAGGTTTACCCCGGGTATCACTTCTGTGTCACTGTTAGACAGAGGCACAGTATACTAACCTCGAAAAAGGGCATAGCAAAATTAATTTAAAATGGGTGGTGAAAGCCAAACACACTCTGGCTAGGCTTATAAATGCCCTAGGGCAGATAGCCTAGTATGAACCTATGAACCTATGAACATAGAATCACCATCCACAATGCGGCAAATGCTTTTACAGCAGTGACTGCTTCTCAGAGTCTTAAGTACGGTAATTAAACTAGAATTATATTCAACAATTTCTGCAAATATCTGCTGGTCAAAAATCTACTTGTTATTAGTAAACTACACTACACTTAATTCCTGCCAGTGCAATATGAATGTAAGAACATGGTAAATGTTCATACTGTACAAACTGTGTAGTCTGTGTCAGGTACATTGCCAGATTTTGTTTTCATTTTAAAAGCAAGTGCCATGCAACAGTATAACTTTATTTCTACTTGGCATTATTATGATTTATTATAGCCATTGAACTGCTGTGAATTCACCTTGACAGTCGCACAGTTTAAAACAGTTTTGAGTAGTGCTTATATATGTTGTAAGTGCTTATATATGTTGTAAGTGCTTCACTCATGTTCTTTCCTGGTTTTAGGCATCCTGTGGTGCTTGGTATGATTGTTTTGATTTTTTTTCCTGAAGTAAGAGCTTTGTTCCTACATGGCCATAAAAATGATGGTGATGTGGGAATTGCAGTTGACCAAATGAAAAGCCCAAATAAGCAAAAATAGATTAAATAACCATTCTTTGTACATTTAGTTCATTTTATTGAACTCCATGTAAAATGTAGTGCATGTATAGTCAAATTCAAAACTCGAAAACTGGCGCATGCATTTGTACAAATGGGACAGGCATTCTTCTGCCGTATCTGATGTGACGTCCGGCTAATAACCCACCGGACTGCCAGCAATTAATGTGACGCCCGTTACTATCTGGGTCAGTAACTAAGGAGCTTCAATCTTCACTACTGACTCCAGTGTGAGACTGTCTGTTAAACAGGAGTAATATATTTCACAATTTACCCCTAACAGCACAACAGGAACATTCACTATTTTCCTGGGACTGAGAACAAATGAAGTAGACCTCAGTGGCTCAACATCCAGCTTTATTGAACACTCAAGTGCTTTCGTCCCAGTATAGTGGACTTCATCAGAATAACAAAATACCACACAAAGCAAGCTTAAATACAAAGCTAAAACCCCACGCACCCTTATTCACCAATCATAAAATGCATCCAATCAGGCTTCCTACCAAGGTATAATTAACCATTATAGTGCTGAAATACAATCCTAACCTAGCCTTGAACATAACAAATAACAATTAAAATCTTTAAATACAATAAAAATTGATTGAATATAAGAAATACCCCAAAATAGTATAAAACAAAGACCCTTTTTTTAAAACTTTTGTATTACTGATCAGTATGATTTAGGTTGCAGAAGGGGTCCTGAAGCAGATTACCTAGAATTTTTAGAATTGCAGTGGATTTGGATTCTACTCACTAATGCCACAGTACCCCCCGGCCTGAACGAGCATGTGTCTTTGGCCAGTTTTTTGAAAATGAAAGCAAACTAAATGCTGTGATTTTAGATTCACTTTTAACTTTGTTGACTGTTTTGGGGTATTTGTTATATTTATTCACTTTTTATTGTATTTAAAGATTTGAATTGTTTATGTTCAGGGCTAAAAGTTAGGATTGTATTTCAGCACTGTAATGGTTAATTATACCTTAGTAGGAAGCCTAATTGAATGTATTTTATGATTGGTAAATAAGGGTTTGTGGGGTTTTAGCTTTAAGCTTGCTTTGTGAGGTATTTTGTTATTCTGATGTATTTTGTTATTCTGATGAAGTCCACTATACCGGGACGAAAGTGCTTAAGTGTTCAATAAAGCTGGATGTTGAGCCATTGAGGTCTACTTAATTTGTTCTTAGTTGAACTTATTCCTGTTGGATCTCTGTTTAAGTTTATCATGGAAGGAGACCAGGGTGGCAATACTTCCACTTGTGATGACTGAGATATTACTCCTGTTAAACAGGCAGTCTCACACTGGAGTCAGTAATGAGGATTGAAGCTCCTTAGTTACTGACCCAGGATAATAACAGACGTCACATTAATTGTTGGCAGTCCGGTGGGGTTATTAGCCGGACGTCACATCAGGTACGGCAGAAGAATGCCTGTCCTATTTGTGTAAATGCATGTGCCAGTTTTCTAGTTTTGAATTTGACTATACATGCGCTAAATTCTACATGAAGCTCAATAAAATGAATTACATGTACAAAGAATGGTTATTTAATTTCTTTTTGCTTATTTGGTCTTTTCATTTGATCAACTGCCATTCCCACATCACCTTTATTTTTATGGCCATGTAGGAACAAAGCTCTTACTTCAGGAAAAAAAAAATCAATCATACCAACCACCACAGGATGCCTACAAACTAGGTAAGAATATGAGTGAACCATTTACAACATAAATACCACTAATCAAAAACTGTTTTAAACTGTGACTTTCAAGATGAATTCACGAGTTCAATGGCTATAATAAATCATTATAATGCCAAGTAGAAATAAAGTTATACTGTGGCATGGCACTTGCTTTTAAAATGAAAAGAAAATCTGGCAATGTACCTGACACAGGCTACACAGTTTGTGCAGTATGAACATTTACCATGTTCATACATTCATATTGCACTGGCAGGAATTAAGTTTAGTCTAGGCCTGATAACCAATCAAGTGAAATGTGATAAGTTGTAGTTTACTAATAACAAGTAGATTTTTGACCAGCAGATATTTGTAGAAACTGTTGTTGAATATAATTCTAGTTTAATTAAATGTACTGTACTTAGACTCTGAGAAGCAGTTACTGCCTTAAAAGCATTTGCCGCATTGTGGATGGTGATTCTATGTTAATATTACACTTGTTGATTAATATCTCAGATAACACCACACAGAAATAATGTATCAACAAGAATATCATAAATGCTTTTTTACAATAAATGCCGCATTTTTAACTTCTGTGTTTAAAGCTCTGAACGGTAACAACACAGCACTATTCTACTCCAATCTGCTTTTGTATTCGCATTAGATGTTTCATGAACTAACTGCATCTGTGGAAAACCTTACTATGATGGTTAATTATTTAAGCCAGCAAGTTTCTACAGTGACAAGTGGAGGAAGGAGTCTTATTCTAGATTCAAAGATTGATTCAGCTGCTGAAAACCACAGCCAGGTTAGCTCTGGTATTACACCGGCCCAGAGAGTGAGAGACCACTTTAATTCTGTGCAAGAAAGCACTTCTGATGCAGCTAGAGCACAGAGGGGTGTGGTAACCATGATGACCGACTTTCATCTATCTGATTGGTTAAACAACGAACAAGGGTGGAGCAACAGTCTTATCCAACATGGAGGCTCCCAGGCAATGGCAGCTTCACTAAACCAAGAGCTAAAACAGTTTGAGGATTTAATATTCAAATTTAAAAAGCTGCAACTTGAAAATAATTATCTAGGTGAATGTTTAAAGCATGAAGAAATCCCAAAAGGGCTACGTGTGTGGAAATACCTGAATGAACTTTGACTCTGGACTTCACCGTGAGTTGGTAGTTATGTTTAATAAGCAAGGTTGTGAATTACTTGCTTTGTTAATTAAACGCAATGCTTTAAAATGGTTGAATTAAATGAAAAAATTGAAAAAACTGAACAAAAGCATCAAAATAGATTTGCTGTTTCCTACCAAGGTTAATGAATTTAATAATTTTATTAGTGTGGAAAAATCTATCGGTCTATTAAAAGAAAAGAAAGTTAAAAATTAGACACCGTTTAGAATATTCTAATGATGTAGCATATCCAGCACCCCATGGATTTGGGGATGCTAAGAATTGTTCATCATGACAATGAGAGATTTAATGATGAAATTATTAATTTTGAAGAAAATGTTATTAATTCTGATTCTAATAGGAATGTGAATAATACTGTAGATTAGGGTCTCCCTTTAGATTACAATGGTGTAAGGAGGTCACAAAGACTAATGGAACAGAGGGAGAGGCAACAAAACACGAACAGGTACAGTGCACAGAACCAAGGTTCTTTTTATTCAAGGGAGGAAGGGAGATTTTAGATACAGAACTTGAATCTGAAATAATTGATGTAGCTATTAATGATGTTAGTGATGATACAGGACCTGCCTGGTTGTAAATGAGAAACATGATTTTACAATTTCATAGGTTCATAGGTTAGTACTAGGCTAACTGCCCTTTTGGGGCATTTGAAGCCCAGCCAATTACCCCATGTGAGAATCAGACCCTGCACCTTGTGTCTTTAAGGTAAACACCTTAACCATTATGTCGTCCTCCCACCCTAAATAAGTTGCCTGCCTTGGGACTCAAACTGTAAGCACCTGTCTGCAAAGCCACAACTCTAACCACTGCACTATCGCAGCTTAAATAAGCTGCCTGTCTTGGGACTCGAACCATGAATGCCTGCGTGTAAAGCCACAACTCTAACCACTACACTATCTCAGCTTATAATGATAGTAGTGTGGAAGTCCATTGCGAATGGGCTAATCTACTTGAGAGGGGATTTAATTTTGTACCCAGTAAGAGAGGGAATGTGGTACAATCTACTATTCAACTTAAATCATTTACAAGGAAACTGAATCTTGTTTTTTTATTCAAAGACAAGACTGATAGGAGAGGCCATGATTTATTTAGAACTAGTACTTTTATACCAGTCTCACACCCGGTAGTTAGTCTATATGACAAAATATGTGAGGGGCAAATACGTAGTGTGTGTTAAGGAATAAACTGAGTGCATTGTTCAATCAAGTTTAAGTAGTGAAGAAATCAGATTACTGAACGGGATGGCTTGGTTGTAATGGATGGGGTGGATTATATTAATAGGATGTTTTGTATTTTGTTTCCTGATACCTATGATGAAGTTTCAAGAAATGAACTAAACATTGCTTATAGGAATGAGAAACTTTGTCTTGATCATATGGTCATTAATGATGAACTTGCATCTGTGGAATATAGATATTTACTAGTTGAACATCCAAGGATCCTGACTATGTTCGGGATCCCCAAAATTCATAAAAGTATTATACCCCCCCCCTTCGACATATAGTGGATTCCTCAGGTTCTATTACCTTTGCCATTGCTAAATACATTGACTTCCACTTGAAAATATTCTTATCAATCTTGAATACATCTTTAAAGATTCATGGGATTTTTTATCCAAAGTAAAGAATGAATACTACCCTGACTATCTTATACTGGTTACTATAGATGTATGTGATCTATTTTCTGTAATTCCACAAGATGACGGATTGGAAATGTTTTTTTGAATTCTTGTGTCAACAACCTGGTTTCCCCGCTAGGAAGGCTAACACCCTGAGAAGCCTAATGAAATTGGTGCTAGAGAATAATTTTTTGATTTTTGAAAATCAGATTTACAAACAATTTAAAGGGGTAGCAATGGGGGCTGGGTGTGCCCCCATTTTTGCGAACATAGTTTTGGCCCAGTGGGAAAAAGCATGTCTGTTTTTATCAGGTTTTGAAAGTGACTGGGCTATGTACAGAAGATTTTTGGATGACATAGTAATATTTTGGAAAGGGAGTGAGGTACATTTAATGGAATTTTTTGAACACATTAGTAATAGTACTGGTTTCTTAAAATTTACTCTGGGTTTTGATCATGAGAAGGTAAACTACCTAGATGTCACAATCTACAAGGCTAGAATCTACTTTATATTATAAAACCACATATTCTAATATCCTGTTGCATTTTAACAGCTGTCATCCACCACACCAAAAGAAAGCCTTGGTTAAGGGCCAATGTGTTCACCTAGCAAGGATGGTCTCAGAAAATCATTTGTTTTATGACCATTGTAATATTTTGAAGGAGATGCTAGTAAAATGAGTTACCCTGATTTATTTGTTAATGAAATTTTTAGTGAAGTAAAGAGGAAAAAAGATGGTGTAATTTATGCACCAATTCTGGGTACATTTGAGGTTATCTCTAATACAAGCATTGCAATTAGAATAAGCACAAATGAAGGGTGAAATAGGGTATGTATTATACCATTTAACCAGGATATCTATTCTGTATGTAGTATTATTAGAAGAAACTGGGATCTTTTTAGAACCGACCCGGAACATCTACAGGTGGTTGGTGAGAAGCCAAAAATTGTATATTAGAAAGAAAGTAGTTTTAAACAGTTGCTTGAAATTGCAAGAAGGAATGACGAGAATGGAAAAATGGCTAAGTGTGAAGCCTGTGTCCAATGTAAGAACATGTTGGTTTGTAATAAAGTACAAATTAAGGTCTGACTGATATTAAGATTCTTAGTAGATTTCATTGCTACTGCAAAAGAGTGGTATATATCACTAAGTGCCAGATATGTGATTGTTTTTATATCGGAAAAACAATAAAAGCTTTGAAGGACAGAATTTACCAACACCTGAATGACCTCAAAAAATGGATGTTAAAAATGCTTTGTATAAACACATTTTAGAAAACAAAGACCATTTTTTGTAATTCTGTATTATTGATCGGTGCAATTTAGGTTGCAGAGGGAAGTCCTGAAACAGATTACCTGGAATTGCAATGGAGTCTAGGCACTAATGCCACAGTATCCCCCCCCCTGGCCTGAACGAGCATGTGTCTTTAGCCAGTTTTTTGAAAATGAAAGCAAACTACATGCTGTGATTTTAGATTCACCTTTAACTTTGTTATACTGTTTTGGGGTATTTGTTGTATTCAATCAATTTTTATTGTATTTAAAGATTTTAATTGTTTATGTTCAGGGCTAGGTTAGGATTGTATTTCATCACTGTAATGGTTAATTCTACCTTGGTAGGAAGCCTAACTGGATGCATTTTATGATTGGTGAATAAGGGTTTGTGGGGTTTTCGTGTTTGTATTTAAGCTTTCTTTGTGAGGTATTTTGCTATTCTGATGAAGTCCACTATACCGGGGAGAAAGTGCATAAGTGTTCAATGAAACTGGATGTTGAGCCACTGAGGTCTACTTCATTTGTTCTTAGTTGAACTTATTTCTGTTGGATCCCTGTTTACATTTTCCCAGGACTGGACTACATACCTCTGTCCACTTCAAATATATCTTCTTCTTATACACTTCAGAGCAATGTGTCCCAGTTTAAGACCTCTGAAACACTCACACTCAAAGTAAATTTAAATCTCACACATCCAAACACTTCTGGGACAGCCTGACATAGATTTCCTGCTGTGTCGCTTCCCTGAAATAATATGGTAATGCAGCCACCAATCGGAGTGTCTTCATGCCCTTCTAAAGGGGTGTCAAATGCAAATTAAATATCAAAATAAATGATTGCTATGACTAGAGCAGCCGGGCCTTTGAGGGGGCCCTGGGGAGTATCAAACAGGTATAAACACTCTCTAATCTCTAAAGAAAAACACTGATTTCCAGCCACAATGTAAATTAATGAAAAACATTTAATAATAAGTAAAATGATTGCAAGAATGTAAATCAATAGCTTTCAATAAACACCAGAATTCAATCACCAGAAATGTAAAATTAAATTGTAGGATAGAAGTCCATGATTCTAGAAAAACTCTGTCTTAATAACCAAGCTTGTCTAATCTAGCTAGAGAATACTGTCCCTTGTCTAATCTAACCCATAACAAGCAGGCTTACAGTTATTTGGTGAGTTCTCTTTTCTTCAGGTATCACTGCACAACACTGTAACTGACTACAATTCTTCACAAACTGCTTAGCACTTGACTAACTGCACAGCTTAACAGTCTCCACTGTCTTATTTTAATAATAACAGTCAGATGCTTGACAGGAAAAAAACTTTTTCAATCTGCTGTTCAAAAATCACCTAGCAACCATGAACATTCTAATGACATCATCTACGGTTTAGCTGATTCTCCACAGTACTTTAGAATCTCCTTTTCAAACATGCACAATTACAAATGTATCAAAACACTGTCAGATTCTTTAAACATTCTGTTTAAACAGGAAAATACTCAACATTTCAAAAACGTATTTACATTTTCGCAATTAGACATGCTGGCATACATTCCAAGTTAATCTTAGAATATACACAAATCTCCTGCCAGACATGCTAGCACAGATGACATTGTTTTCAGTTTCTTCACACCTGAAACATGACTTAGACATGTTGTTTCTTCCATATTTGTTTTTCTCTACTGCTGAAGTATTTATATCAAGTTTTAAGTTGGGGTTTTCAAGTATGTGGATTTTATTATTTTGCTAAATGTGCAGAACATTGTGTCTGACTCCTTTCTAAGGACAGTTGTATCTTTAATAAATGTTTTCGTCCTTTTTGAGGAGAAATTGTTGCTGGTTGAGTAAATAATATCAGGATATTAATTTTAGGATTAAAGATTGGTAAAGATAGATTAAAGGACAGCTTTTTCTTCCACAAAGCATTTTTGGTGCACATGCTGCCTATTCTGGACAGAGTGCCAGTCTGCAGGTTGCTAAGTATATGTGGAGATGCTAAGGTTTTCTTTCAGGAAACATGCATTTTGTAAATCCACTCATTTAATGGCAATCTCCACAAATAATTGCAATTCCACCTAGTGTCTAAGAATCTTAAGCAGCAACCTGTCATCATTTTCTTAGCAAAGTCCAATAAATTTCTCTGAATGTGTCTGACATTCTAAAGCCTCAGACTTCCGTGTTAGATTATACTGCTTCACTGTATCTGATTAGAGTTAAGAATTCCCAAATGAAATATATATGGTTGTAGTAGCCAGGGTGTTTAGCATTTATGCCATAGCCAACATGGTCTGCTTAGCACAGGCATTGTGAAGCATGCAAAAAAAAAAAAAAAGCAAACTTTTGTTTTCAAAAGCTTTATGATTTGAATCTGCTGATAAAATGAGATATTTCTGATTCAGTGCATTTAACCTTTGCATGTGTCTACTTTAATGGGAGGGGCTTCTGTATCTTCTAAGCTAAAATGACCTGGGTCCTTCTGACTACTAATTACGCCAAAGCTGTTTTGTGTTTGGAAAAGAATACATTTTTATTCCAGCCCTGTGTGATTCATATTTGCAACAAGGAAGGCTTATAAGAGTTGTTCTCTATATTTGAATTATAATGGGTGAATTAATTAATGTTTTTCCTTACAATGAAAGTTTGCAATTTGCATTTTATTTATTAATGAGTTTATTTGAAAATGTCTGCTGCAGTGTCTACTAGTGATAATAAACATGTCATGCAGTGCCTTATAACACCTTCTTTATACTCATCCATTACAGTATGTGAATACAACTGTTCTGTACCCTTTTATACATTCTGCTTATTGTGTCATACAAATTATTACTGATGCATGTGAAAAAGCCTATTGTGACAATCTGTAAGGCATAATACACTGCAAATGTACTAGAATTTGAACAATAACCAAGGAGAAACCAATAAAACTCCACAAGTAGTCACAGTAGTAGCTGCATTAAATGGATGTCAAGAACTTCATTAATTCTTTGTTCGGTAGATTATTAATGGCCTATATTTAATGTGATTGTGCTGCCTAAGTGCCCATTATCTAATAAATTAGCACTCCTGTTGCCAATCAAAGTTGCTGCACTGTGTCAGTCTAATTGTTTCCCTTTTGTGAAGGACATTTGGTTCTGTGTACAAGCAAATGACTCTTATTGCACTATACATAGCTTTTGTAGTGCACTGGATTTTTAATAAACTGATTTCAAAAAATGTATGATGACTGTCCTTAAAACAAAGAAGTAAATGATAAAAATAAATATTTTTGACCATCTTTATCAACACGGTATATGGTTTATCTGAAGAAATGCTAAGTGGTAAAATGTTCAGTATTTATTGGCTACTTCATCTGTCTTTCAGCGCAGGACAGGCCTGACATACATGAAACAACTTCATAAGTAAGTAAGTCATAGAATTTATTTGTTATCAGATGCGATATTTAACGTCTTACTACTGTATAAAGTATCTGAACAAATGATACAATTGATGAAAGAGTTTCAACAAGTTTAACTTTATCATTTGAAGCATATGTTACATATTTATAATATTCAGTAACGAAGTGAAACAGAAAGTTACATGTCTATTACCAACCTGCTTACATCATGAAAGAAAAGAAAACAAAAAAAAGTAATGTTGGCCTGTAGTGGACCTTGTGACCAAAACTGTAATGCAGTGTGACATGATACCATGCATGAAAGTGACATTATTTTTGGTTATATTAACCATCTGCCAAAAGCCAGTAAGTTATTTTAACAGAATACTATATATTGCAGTAGGAACTTGAGATATTACAGAAAAAAAAGATAAAATAGGTGGTTACAATTTTATTGACAAATGTACCCATTAACAAAAGCTTTACAAAGCAATGCTATAAAAATGAAGTCCATCTTAAAGCACATTTGAAGAAATAAAATGACAGAACAGGTAACCCAGCCAACAAACTAAAGTTAATTTTCTACAAGGAAACACCTAGATTATGAAATTGTGATGAACCTGGTATGCTGTATTTCTGCTGAGAATTAGTGATAAGAAAGCCATGTGGAGTGCATAAAAATGTGCCTGTAGTCAAAGTTGTTTACAATTTGCCGTTATGGGCCAGTGATGGCAACCACACTAATGTTTAGTTTATAAATTATTGTATGATATCATAAAATATGTGAATAGAATGTAGAAGTAATATGTATTTATGCTGGACATTGATTCAGAGATGTACTTGCATACAGACGTGTGTAAAACAAACCGTGTAATAGTGTGGCAGAGTGCATGAATACTTGCCTGTAGTGGATTGTTTATATGTCACATATACTTCATGTGTGATAACTTACATGGTCACAGTCCTGCACTTAATGGTTCAGAACATCTTAGAATTAATTTATCATTAGTGCTGAGTACAATGGAAAATAATTATATTTTCTCTTAACAAAACAAGAATATTAAATTTCAAACCACGTGTCCTTCATTTTCTTCCTATAGCTGTGCCATGGGCCTTGCTTCACAATAAACTGGCTACAAAACTAGAAGCTTCAGCAGGTAGGACACTTAATTACAGATGAATCTGTCAGTCGTACATTTTGTAATGCTGCTTATGGTAGCTACATTAGTTGTAAGTATTTGCTGTTCATAATTCTGGAAGGTAAATTTGTTTCCTCAGTATTTGCTAGGGAAGTGTTCTTGAACCAGTTTCAAAATTCAGTGTGGCAGGGTTTTCAAATCATGTACCCAGCTTGCTTTGTTCTATTTTTGAAAGAGATCAGAAACAAAGTAGAAAATAAACTCCATTTCATTACCACTTCTTACTTGTGTCCCGTATGTGTCTTTATTGTTTTTTTCTGTTTCACAGTTTCAGCTGATGTCGCTAATATGTTGCTGCTGTTTGTCTAAGGCAAACAGCAACATGGATTAAGGGTATAAGCTGTCATTGAGTTTAATTCTGTAATCCATGGTTTGATTTCTCCAGCCTCCATTTACCAACTGTGTGGCTTTGAGTGAGTTACATAACCAGACAGTGCTCCTCTGGTAAGTCTGAAAAAGGGGGTCTATATTAAAAGACCGAAAAATCAAAACCTCGAATGCTTAAAGAGCGAAAGAAACGGAACCTTGAACTTGCTATTGTGGGGGGCTGTGCCCCCCACACCCCCTGCTAAATATATAGTCCAACTCCGAGATCGCACTACAGTGAGGAAAGGGCAAATATTCCAATCTTCACTGTACCGCAATCTGACAAACAGCACTTCGAGGTTCCGTTTTTTTTCGCTCTTTAGGTGTTCGTGGTTCTGCTCTTTCAGTCTTGCAATATAGACCAGAAGAAGGTCCATGTGGATCAGTCTTGTACTCTATTTTACAAGTAAAGCCTGTTCACATGATCGTATTTTGTAGCTTTCACCAAACTCCAGTACTATACAGTACTAATTCCATTCTTGGCATCCATAGCAACTATTCATCATTGCCAAAAGTACAGTCCATGTAAGTATGTACACATTTCAGAAGTTATACCAGCTCACTCCTGTTCAGTTCACACCTCTAACTATACTTTCACTACATACATAATCTTTCGCTTTTCAAGTTTTATGTATCATATAGGAAACATTGAAAGCAATAAAATTGTTTCTTATGATCAAACAGTTTTAGAGAGAATTTCCGTAGAATCCTTTTAATTATTTTCGTTTACTGACAATTTTCCAAGTTATTTTAATTATTGTGGTTTGCAGTGAAACTCTCATGCCTTCCTTACCCATATTAAGACATTTATTCCCCTTTGTTTCTAATATGTCTTATGATTTTCCTCCATAGGCATTTTTGCTTGTTCCTTTACAGTTCAAATAATCTCTATTTTATCCTTCTTGCTGTAGAAATATTACTGTTGACCAGACTAAACTTCATTTCTTTGGTCAGTGCTTAATTAGCGTCACATACAATCTTGTATTATAACTTGTTCAGTAGCTGTCTGTAAACTTTTTATCTCTCACTATTGGTAAGCTCTCTAGAACTTTTTTTGTAGCAGTTATAATTACCTACCCTGAGTGTGCAAAATGCTCCCTGATGTAAAGAATTTATAATGTGGAATTTTCTGTAGGGATGAATAAGCAAATTGACAGCATACAACTTTGTGTTTTCTAATGAAAAACTTTGAATACGTATCTTGGCAGTTACACAAAATGCAGACAGTGGTATGGCATTTTCATGAGAAAAAGAGCATTTTCTTATTCATTCTGAAAAATTATATACTGCCTTCTGTTGGTTTCTTGCTGTTACTTGCATTTACATGCATGCATACCACAGTTAATTTAACTATTTATTGTAATCAACTAGTCTTATTACTGTATTGTACCGAGTACAATAAATACACAAAGACAACAGTTTCAGTTAATGTGCTTTACTGTCACATTCTACTTTCAGATTTCAAGCATTCAACACAGATGCTGTCAGCTCTGTATGGCAAATTCCCAAAGCTTGTTTATACATGCTCATATTTATACCAAAAAGTTTGATATTTCTTTCTCAGAGTCTGATGTATAACAGTTCTTTGTATAACAGTTTTCCTTTGTTCCCTTGTCCTTGGTTCTCTGTTTGATGATCCATGGAAACTCAGTCTTGCATTATCTGAACTGTGGTGTTCTAGCACTATCTGAAACTTGATGTTACATCTCTTTACATCATTGATGTACTTCCAGCTGCCATCTGTGCAGTTATTTTTACAGATTTTGTTTCTCAATAACATACTCCTTTACATGGATGCCAAAATTTAACTAAGCTATTTATGCCTGCCAGCACACTTACTATTTTTCTACATTTTTATACTATTTCTAAATTAACCTTTATATTTCATATTATTTTTGCAGCTTTTTATTCATGCCAATAATCATGCTAGCAACAGTTTGAAAAGACAGTGTATACTAAATAGAACAGAGTACTAATGTTCTTTCACAGTCTGTATTTTTAATTGTTGTTGCAAACTGTGTTTTTTTTTTAAGACAACGGCTGCAGTTTTGGTGCTGTACATCTATAAACATCTGTGAATACATAAACCTGTGCATGTCTGCAGTAGTGTAAACACCTGTAAATGATGTCTGTGCATGTTTGCAAACAAGTGTAAACACTTGTAAATACATCTGTGCACATGTACAAAAATACAAATACTTGTAACTATACCTATGCATATCTGCAAACAGATAAACTGTGCACATCTACAGTAGTATAAACATCTGTAAATAACATTTGTGCTTGTCTGCAAAAGTCTGAACACTTATAAATTCATCTGCGAGTGTCTGCAAAAGTAAAAATACTTGCAACTATATCTTTTGCACATCTGCAACAGTGTAAGTACATGTAATATAATGTAAATATTATTAGCTTTGTTTTTCTGTCTCATTTTGGTTAACACATGGAATGAATGAATAAGTAAATGCATTAAATATATTGGTAAATAGTAATGTAGGCATAGACATCTGTATAAATATGTCATTCACCACCTGAAATTTGGACTGCTTTCCTACATACCTACAGTGGATATAAAAAGTTTACACCCCCCTGTTAAAATGCCAGGTTTTAGTCATATAAAAAAATTAGACTACAATAAATTATTTCAAAACTTTCTCACCTTTAATGTAACCTATAACCTGTACAATTCAGTTGAAAAACAAACAAATCTGTTAGGGGAAAAATATAAAAAAATAAAAAATTTACAATATGCTGGTTGCATAAGTGTTCACACCCTTAAACTAATACTTTTGTTGAAGCACATTTTGATTTAATTACAACATTCAGTCTTCTTGGGTGCACACCTGCCATCAATTATAGAGACTCTGATTAATCTCAAATAAAGTTCAGCTGTCCTAGTACGATTTTCCTGACATTTACTCAGTTGCCTGCTACAGCAAAAGCTATGGTTTGCAGACAGCTTACACAGCATCAAAGGGGTCTCATTGTTGAAAGGTTTGTCAGGAGAAGGGTACAAAAAAATTTCCACAGCATTGGATATACCATGGAAAACAGTGAAGACCGTCATCAAAAAGTGGAGAAAATATGGAACAACAGTGACGTTGCAAAGAACTGGACGTCCCTCCAAAATTGATGAAAAGACCAGACGAAAACTGGTCAGGGAGGCTGCCAAGAGATCTACAGCAACACTGAAGGAGCTGCAGGAATTTCTGGCAAGTACTGGTTGTGTACTGCATGTGACAACAATCTCCCTTATTCTCCATATGTCTGGACTATGGGGTAGGGTTGCAAGACAGAAGCTTTTTTTTTTACACAGAAAAACATCCAGGCCCAGCTAAAATTTGCAAAACAATACATCAAGTTTCCCAAAAGCATGTGGAAAAATGTGATATGGTCTGATGAGATCAAGGCTGAACTTTTTGCCCACAATTCTAAAAGGTACGTTTGGTACAAAAACAACACTTTGCATCACCAAAAGAACACCGTCCCCATGGTGAAGCATGGGACAGTATCATGCTTTGGGATTGCTTTTCTTCAGCTGGAACTGGGCTTTAGTCAAGGTGGAGGGAATTGTGAACAGTTCCATATGCCAGTCACTTTTGGCCCAAAACCTTCAGGCATCTGCTATAAAGCTGAAGATGAAGGGGAATTTCACCTTTCAACATGACAGTGACCCAAAGCATACATCCAAATCAACAAAAGAATGGCTTCACCAGAAGAAGAAAATTAAGGTTATGGAATGGCCCAGCCAGAGCCCAGACCTAAATCTAGTAGAAAATCTGTGGGGTGACCTGAAGAGGGCTGTGCACAAGAGATGCCCCCACAATCTGACAGATTTAGAGAGCTTTTGCAAGGAAGAGTGGGTAAATATTGCCAAGTCAAGATGTGCCATGCTGATAGACTCCTTCCCAAGAAGACTGAATGCTGTAATTAAATCAAAAGGTGCTTCAAAGTATTAGTTTAAGGGTGTGCACACTTATGCAACCAGTGTATTGTACATTTTTTTTTCTCCTAACAGATTTGCTTGTTTTTCAATTGAATTGTACAGGTTATAGGTCACATTAAAGGTAGGAAAACTTTTGAAATTATTTATTGTGGTCTCATTTTTTTATATCACAAAAACCTGGCATTTTAACAGGTGTGTGTAAACTTTTCATATCTACTGTATGTCTGGTAGTTAGTGCAGAAGATTAAGGCTCCGTACTGCTTCATGAAGTCCAGGGTTTGATTGCTTGAGCCTGTGTTTGTCATGTCATTCTGAGCAAGTCAGTTAACCAGGCATCACTTCTGAATAGGCACAGTTTTGTTCAGTGGATCTGCCTGGTCAACAAATAAATAAAATGAAAAAAAGAAAATAAAATAACACATATGACTAAAGGCTGGTTTAGAACTGTGCACTACTGTGAACATGAAACATCACTGCAGACAGTACATATGGTACTTGTAATGCAACAGTGCCTTCACACCTCTTAATTATAATAAAACTGAGTATGAGCTGCAAAAAGTCATAAAGCAATGCTTATATTCTTGTATTTTCTATTATGTATTTGTTAACCTCACAGGGTCCGTTCTCTACATTCCTTTAAGGCTGACAGACCCCAAGATTACATCTGAGACTTGTCCGCAGTAGGTGATGCATTGTTTATTCACAGTCCTACCTAGGAGAATTTTACAATTCAAGTTTAGTGTATGTCATGTCACACCACAGGAAGAGCTCATGTAATAATATTTCATCTTGGTAGTTAACAGCAGTTTGACATTAGCGCAGTGCATACAAATTTGTGACTTAGCATGCTGAAGGAATATATATAGACAAAGTAGGTATAATATTGTATAACTGCCAGTATACATACACACACTGATATATGTCAATTGATACAAGATTGAATCACCAAATTTCAAATGCTGTAATAATGACCAAAAAAGGTCAAAATCATACCTCCCACCTCTTAGTGCAAGAAATCTGGACAAAGTCAAAAGTAATGGGGGGACAAAGGACCCCAAAAATGGGGCAGTTTTTAAATATTGCTCTTATAAACTTAGAATTTTGACAGGAAAACAGATTTCACATTACCATGCATTTTCTCAAAGGGTTGAAATCTGAATCTCAAACTTCTGTCATCATTTAGTGACTTTAATCCTCACTGATTTGCCAGAAATTCACAAATTTCCTAAGGAACAGACCAAAAATATGAGTCATAAATCTGGATATTCTACAAAAATATGGACAGTTGTGAGGTATGGTTGAAATAAAACCCCCAAATATACCACAAATTTATTCTATGCAAGGGTGAGCCCTCCTGCCACCCTTGTTGCTTTTATATATCAATTCTGAGATTGCCCAATGGTGGGGAAAGGGCAAAAAGAGTCCCATCTATACCACAGTCTTGTACAACATGCTACTGTTTTTTTTAGTATTTCTAAGAAAGCCAGTCGCAAGAGCTTTGACATTCTGTGTTTCAGCTGTTTTTATCACTCTTATGGCATTTGAGATTTAATTGTTTGGTATTGCATAACGTTCTGTATGCAGCTGGTAGCACACAGTGGCTTATTACTGTACTTCCATTGTGTATAGGAGCTGTCAATAATAGCTGGACAAAGGCATCACCAGCAAATGACTATAACACATTAATCATGTTTAGATGTGCTCACCTCATACATTGCTAATATATCTGGGTAGTATTTCCCAACACTATTCCTTTGTTAATAACCTGCCCTTATCAGCTCTCGTGTCATTTTGGGCCTTAGCATGTTTTTTTTTTTTTTTTTACTTGATTTATTCTTTCTGCTTACCTGAAGTTGTGATACTTGGTGATTGTCATTGAATGTTACCCATTGAATTTATGTTCTAGATTGTGTTGCATCCCATCTGATATGGCAGTTTGGAATACATTGAGGAATAATGCTTTTTTGACAGTCTGTAGTCGAGATGTTCATTTATCTGACCCGACAGAAGTGTGTTGCCTGGTGACTTGAATAAGTAACTGCCACAGAAGAAAAAGTAATGCATACAGTATGTAACAGTAGAAATTTGTGATTCATTTATATTTGTAAACACAAATTTCTAATAGAGTTTGTCTGATTTTCACTGCATTTAGTTAAGTTTATTTGCTGCACAAGTGATTACTCTCTCTAATATATAAATTATATTAACCCTAAATGAAATTAACCCTAGCCGCCAGTAGCCACTTTGTCCTGACCAAGTGTATATGCCATCTCCCCTTTGCTCAACCAGAAGACCCCTGTGAGTCTCCTGATCCTGAGACCCTGGACAGTCGCACCAGCATGCAAATAACTCCTGCAATGGCAAAATACTACCAGCAGTTGCCTAAACTTGTCACAGTGTATGTCCACATTATTTTAATGTTGTTTGCTCTTCCCTCATCAAGTTATTTTTCTTTGTCAGTGGCGTGCACACTGGTTGGACCTGACGAAGGGTGTCCCTCCCCCCAGTATTGTCCTACTGCCTTTAAATTTAAATTTAAATTACAACTAGTGTCCCCTGAGTTTTTTGTTCTGCTATTTAAATTTTACCCATTTAACCATCTCACAAATACCTGAAACGCCAGCATAATCTGTGCCCTTATGTACTATTAGAGACTGCCTCATTTTGTTAGACTTCTAGCCCATACGCATTGCATTAAACCCGCTCAAGAAACTAAATGCTAGTAAACTACTTACCTTAGCTGGGTGATTGTTTTACAATGAACCAGCTGGACCATGAGCTTCCTTTGCCCCTCCCCTCTTAATTAGCTCAGAGTTTACTTGTGTCCTTCTCTCCTTGGGTGCCATTTTTAAATTAACCCTAGCTGCCAGTAGCCACTTCATCCTGACCAAGTGTCTGTGCCATGTAAGTAAATGTTTAATTGTATTAATCCACTGATGTTTATGCTGGGTATACCTTGCTCTTCATGTGCGCGAACTCTTACTTTACTGTTTAAGTACTTTTATAGGTTCATAGGTTCATACTAGGCTATCTGCCCTAGGGCATTTACAAGCCTAGCCAGAGTGTGTTTGGCTTTTGCCACCCATTTTAAAATGAATTTTGCTATGCCCTTTTTCGAGGTTAGTATACTGTGCATCTGTCTAACAGTGACACAGAAGTGATACCCGGAGTAAATCTACGATCTCCCATCCACTCATCAAGATTCCTCTTGAAGAGAGTCAATGAGGGGCTCTGCCTAACCTGGACTGGGATTTTATTCCAGAGTGAAGGGAACCTCTGGGTTATGAATCTGTCCCTCCAGCATGTCCTATTTATTTCAGAGTTGAGGTTAAAGTATCTCGAGCACGTAGCTCGATGGGATTTGGATTTTCTGAGGTGCAGCATGTCCATTAATTCCGGGTTGGACATGGCTTTATACGTCAGGCACAGATCGCCTCTGAGCAGGCGGTATGCCACTGAGTAGAGCTGGAGTTTCTTTAACCGGGCAGCATATGGCATCTGTTTGAGCCCTTTGATCCTCTTGGTGAGGTACTTTTGGGGTCTTTCCAGTTGCTGCAGGTGTCTGGTAAGGTACATCCCAAAAGGGGCATTGTACTCAATTATGGGCCTGATGAGGGATGAATAAAGAGGCATGATGACCTCCCCTGATCTAGATGTGAACCCCTTCATGATTAGGTGGGCTATATAAAATGATTTTCTAACCACTTTGGCCACATGGTTGTTGAATGAGAGATTGCTATCAACTTGGGTCCCCAGGTCCCTAATTACTTCTTCCGTACTTAATGGATTACCATCTATGTGGTAATTTGTAGGCACTTTGTTTTTGCTGAAGGGGATGACTATGCACTTTTTGGCGTTTAGCTTGAGGCCAGTTGTCTGTTTCTATGAGGCCCTTTCGTAGGATGCTTGTGTCGGCTGGAGAGTCGATTATGGCACCCAGTTTGCAGTCATCTGCGAACTTGGTCAGCCACAGTCCTTCCGTGTTGGCCTGTACCTCCGAGAAATATATACCTAACAAGAAAGGTCCCAGGACTGAGCCTTGTGGGACGCCACTTGTAACTGGTTTGGAGTCTGACATGGCTCCAGCAATTCTAACCATGTGGGTTCTGTCCTTGAGCCAGTTTGAAACCCATCTAGTGATATAGGGGTTTATGTTTAAGCTGGTGAGCTTATCTATAATGCCTGAGTGGGTATTGTATCGAAGGCTTTTGCGAGATCCAGGTAGGCTGTGTGGACCACCTTCCCCACGTCAATGGCCTTGGTGACTGTTTCAAAGAAATCGACCAGGTTTAAGAGGCAGGATCTGCCCTTAACAAAGCCGAACTGGGTAGGATCCAGTGTCTGTATGTCCCCAATATCTTTATTTATGAAGTCCATGATGATCCTTTCCATAGCTTTGCAGACCAAGCTAGTCAGGCTTATGGGGCGATAGTTTCCAGGATCCGTTGAGGCACCACCTTTGTGGAGAGGGACCGCTGTTGCTGTACGCCACTCTTTGGGTACATATCCTGTAGTAAGGCTGAGATTGAACAGTAGTTTTATGTTTGGGTTTAGTTCTTCTTGGAGTTCATGTAGGACACAGCCCGGGACATCGTCTGGTCCCATTGATGCTGTGTTTTTTGCTTTTGCTTTTGATGTTATTTTGGTGAAACTAGTGAGGTGGAGCCTTACTACTACTACTACTGACTGGGTAAACATTGCATTTGCTATATATATTGCTTGCGTATCACTGGTATAAGTGTAGAGCTAAAAAGCTTAAAGTTATGTACATATTACAGTGTTATTTTCTATGTAGACAGTTATTTGTGGTTTTTTCATTTTCTTTTTAATGGCCTAGGATTGCTCTGGGATGGGACTGTTCCTTCACAACTACTGCGTATTTCATAATATCTTAAATGACCTTGTTAGAACTACAAATCTATACTGATAGTTTTTAGACCAGTTTGATGTTACTTATGCACAGTGTTTTATGCTGATGCAACAGGGCAGCAACTGTATTTTTAAATCCACTTATTATCTGTCTGATATTTGTTTCTATCTGTTTTTGTCTGCTGCTTTTGAGGTTATAAGTCCTTTTACATCTGCTGTATCTGACATATACTCCATTTTGGCTCTTCTATTGGTGTTTCCCTCTCCTTACGCTAATCACGCTCTACAGCTGTGCTAAGCTATCCACTGTTGTATACCTGACTCTCTGTACCCATTCTGTTTATTTGGTACTTTTAAACCATCTGCATCTCCCTTCCAGCTGTAATTAATCCCTCTCTGTCTCTACCTTCTCCTACAGCTTTCCTTTGCTCAATCAGAAGACCCATGTGAGTCTCCTGATACTGAGACCCTGGACAGTCTCACCAATGTGGAAATAACTCCTGCAACAACAAAATACTAATTGTGATTGCCTAAGCTCAGCACAATGTATGTCCACATTATTTTAATGTTGTTTGCTCTTCCCTAATTGTTTTTTTTCTTTGTCAGTGGCATGCACTCTGGTCGACCTGACGAAGTGTGTACCCCCCAGTATTGTCCTACTGCCTTTTCTTGAACTACTTCTTTCAAAAGGTACTTAAATTGAAATTACAACTAGTGTCCCTTGAGTTTTTTGTTCTACTATTTAAATTTTACCCATTTAACAATCTCCCTAGTACCTGGAATGCCATCATAATCAGTCCTTTATGTACTATTAGAGACAACCTCATTTTGTTACACTCCTAGCCCATATGCATTGCATTAGACATGCTCAGGAAACTAAATGCTAGTAAACTACTTACCTTAGTTGGCTCATTGTTTTACAGTGAACCAGTTGGACCGTGGTTCAACCCACTGCATTCGCCCTCACTGCGCTCGGGCTCACTCCACTCCCCTACCCCACCCCTAATTCCCACCCACCCCACATCTACATTTATACCTAGACATGCCACTCCCCTTAGCCCACATAGCCAATCCAACTCAACCCTCCTTACTCCCAGCAGACACCACCAGCATCCACACCCACCACCTGCCCTTCCATCTACAATTCATACCTGACCAAGCCATAATCTTCCACAACCCCATCCCATTCTCTTACCATACTATCATCCAACCACACAAACTCGCTCTACCCTCACCAACTTCCCATGCTCTCCAGTATGCTCCCTGTGCAAATTCTTATTTTATTCTCTCACTCTCCATCTTACCTCCTATCACAGAAATATTAATCCCCAATATACATCCCCCACTAACCCTATTAACTCACCACCCCATTCCTCCACATTCAATATTCACATTGCCCCTATCCTCTTCAAACTAAGCAATACAGATATATTCACTTATAGACATGTCTCCTTACCTAATACCAAAAAATTGGCCTTTAGGCTTGCCACAAAAATCCCACTCCTATTCCCGAACAGGAAATCACAATTAAAGTTAATTGGAGACATCCTGGCCCTTATCCACCTCAGCAGACTACAAACCTAACACACTCCTCCAACCCAATACACTTCACAAACCTTACAGCTTCTACCCCTAGTTTACTAATCCTTAACATGAATGTTAGGACCTTGTAAACAAGATTCATGAACTCCACACAACTATTTCCTTCGGTTTCCTATTACGCTGTCGCAGATGCAGGTTGTCGAATGCGTCTTTGTTGAACAGTAAAGTGCAAAAAACCAAAATAGCGAAGCGGCGTTTCAGCAAATTCTTTCCCTGGAAAAGAATTAGTTTGGCTACTTTGCCTTTTTGCCACTTTAGTGCGATCTCGGAGTTGGTATATTTAAGTAGGGGTGTGTGGGGGCACAGCCCCCCATGTTAAGTAATGTTTTACTGTTTTTTTTCAGAACAGTGATTGTTTTCCATTGGAAAATCTCTGTTCTGAAGTTTCAACATTGTAAGCTTTCGCACACATGGGATTGATTATCTGTTGTTCGCTCTTCTGAGCGTACGATATAATATAGACTCATCTCCTTCTACTCTCCCAACATAATTATCCTAACAGAAACCTGTCTTAAACCCCAAATTACTGACAATGAAATTATTCCCCCTGACTTCAACACCCACAGAACTGACAGACATAACAAATGAGGAGGAGGGGTAGCAATGCTATACAAGGACGCACTTAATATCAAAAGAATACAAAGAACCCCTCCCCGACTTGAAAAACAGTGAAATACTAATCTGTCGACTCAAAGTTAATCCAAACAAACACATAATGATAATATCAGTCTATATTCCCCCTGGTAATAACCTCTTCACCATAGAAGAACTCATTTCTTGGTCATCCACCTCTTTCAGTTAGGAGACTATTGTTATGGGTGAGCTTAATACTGACTGGCTCACCTGCTCCTCTGGCATCCTATTTAACTCCATCAATATATATGGATACTCACGGATTATAAACTATCCCACTACAATAGACAAACATTGGGCAAAAAAACAATTCTTAACTGGAGCCGAACTAATAAACCTTCTCTAGTTTGGCACTCAGGCTGTCTTCATCACAGCCTAAGCGACCACTTTCTCACCTTCCTAGGCACAGAACTAACCCCCCCAAATCTACAGTATTCAAAGAAATGATAAGCAATTTTTCCACAGCCACCTTTAACACTTTACTGCAACACTGTGACTGGTCCCCATTATCTCAACTAAACCTGGATGCTGCTGTAGAATATTTCAATACTAAGTTCCTTGATATTCTGAAGACTCTAGCTCTAATTAGAAAAATAGCTATATCCCATGGGTATTAAATGAAACCAAACAACTACACAAAGATAGAGGCAAGTCCTGGACCCTATATCACATCAACAAAACCCAATACTCTCTTGAGGCCTATCGTCACCTAAGAAACAAAGCCAAAACTTAAATCAAAAATGATAAAAGAGCCTACTATACTTACATTCAAAACATCCACCATAGCAATCCTCAGAAATTCTGGAGTATTTTAAAAAAATTTCTGCATCCAGGGCAGTCCTCAACCCCCCCTCCCCACCTCCAATACCACAGATACTTTGGCCATCCAGTTTTACTAACTCCATCCTTTCCATCCTAAATTACTCTACCATCACCCCCCAACCATCCCATCCCCACCTCCTAACAACACTACTACCTTTTCCCTAGTGCCCATCCAAATAGCCACTGTAAGAAAACTACTACATAAATTAAAACCCACAACCCTTGCTATTGACCAGTTACCAACCTCTTACCTCAAGCTAGCTGCTAATTCCATAACATATCCTATTTCTATACTAATTAATAGATCAGTCAAAGAACAGTATGTTCCCAAACATCCACCCTCTACATAAGGGTGGTGTATCAACTGAATTCACAAACGATAGACCAATAGCTATTCTATCTCCTTTGTCAAAAATCCTAAAAAAATGCATCCACGCCCAACTTATAGGCTACCTAACTGATCACAAACTCCTAACTAACTCCCAGCATGGTTTCAGGCCCAACCATAGTACAACCACTGCCCTCCTTAGTTTCACGGATACTATTAATCTTCTAAAAATAATGGCCATGTAGCATTTATCCTTTTAGACATGTCCAAGGCATTTGACACTGTGTCACACCAAAAACTGTTAAATGAACTTGCCTCACTTAACCTATCCAGCTCTACACTAACTTGGTTTTAAAGCTACCTCACAGAACACCACCAAGCAGTCAAATACAAAAATGACCTATCCTTCCACCTCCCAGTACTAGTAGGAGTTCCTCAAGGTTCAATCTTATGCTCAGTGTTCTTTATAGCATTTACCAATAATCTGCATACTGCCACAACCTGGCTACTACTATTCAGTATACAGATGATTCAACTTTAATATGTGCTGCTCCCTCACTGTCCCAGTTATAAGAAAAAAAAAAACAAATCCTTCACAGAAATAGAATCTTACCTCTCTAGCCAACAACTTATATTGAACCCCAAGAAAACTAAACTCGTTCTTTTCTCTAACAAAAACCTAACAGCTCCCTTTATCTTCTCAGCTGATAAAACCAAAATTGAACCCACATCCCATACAAAACTCCTAGGTGTCACTATTGATAGTAACCTTAAATTTGACAAGCATATCTCTGAAGTTATCAAGAAGACCTATATTAAGCTTGTACTCTCTACAGGTCCAAACAATTCCTTACCCATCCCACCAGACAGGCTATTGCTAAAACCCATCTTCTCTCCACCCTGTTTTACGCCTCGCCAATCTTTACTAACCTGAGAAAATCTGACTTAGCTAAGGTGGAGGCATGCTACAATAAAATAGCCAAATTTGCTCACATTCCCCACACAGGTTCCACCACTGTGCAGCACTCCACCAGCTCAAATGACTAGAACTAAGATCCACAGATAAATCCCTTCTTTCAGTCTCTAAATCTTGATTCCCTTTCTTCTGATTACATTCCCAAAGTCTGGAACACCATCCCTCAAAACACCCTTAACACTACCAGCTCCACTATGTTCAAACACCTTCTTACCACCCACCTAAACAACAACTGGAAGTGCTCTTGCACTGCCCCCAGCTAGAGTCCACCCACATTTGAACACCCAGAAATCACTTTCTCCCAATATGACAGTTACCTTGTACCTGATTGGCAACAGTTTCTACCTGAATGTATGTATTGGTTAAAAATTTTAACTGTAATATAAGTATATAATTTTCACCTTTACTAGACTGTAACAGTTACTACATGAAAATAATTTTAAGCATTTCCTGCCTTCTCTTTAGATTGTAATAGTTTTAGTTCATGTAACAAATGTGTGCTTATGTACTGTCTTATCTGTCTCTCAATGTATTTCTCATTTATACTTTTCTGTCTGTATTTTTTGTGGAGTTTTTCTACCTGGGCCTCTGCTGAAAACGGGCTATCAACCCAGTCAGACTATCCTGGTAAACAAATGTAAAATAAATAAAATAAAAATACATAAGATTTGTTTACAACTGATGATGATTGATTGAAGCTGCTTATAGTTGGCCAAGTGACCATGTAGTGTCCAATGCTATCCAGTGATAAAGAATAGACTGCTGGCAATCGTTAATTGCTAGGCACTAGTGAGAAATATTTTACCAGTGCAAACTGTTTATCAGAATATCTGCTGTGTGTAAATAGGCATCCAGTTTGCTAAGGTATGCTACAACATAATCTATCAGCCAACTGCATTATTAAACCAATAGTGTTGTGATAGGCAGTACCAGAAAATGCATGTTTTGTGCCATAGGATACATAAATTGTGATCATTACCCATAGATGCATTGTGGTTGCATATCTGCTGTGAACAAACACCAATTTTGAATATCAAATCACCTGTACAGTAGTACATCATAATTCAGTCCATGGTGTTTTACATCCATATTTGAGGTATCATCCAACCATCCACAACCCCTTTTTTTTCTCATTTTTCTACATGCAGTTGGGGAGTCACTGCAACACTGACAATTATCTAGAATTAATGTTCACACAGCCAGGTGGCTAGCCTTACTGTGGTGGTTCTTCCATACAACACATATGCAACCACACTCGCACCTAAAGTGTAATCCACCTACTGCATTTTTTTGGCATGTGGGAGAAATCACTGAAAACAATTCACCAACGGTGCAACAAAAAACAATAATCAACATAAAATACCACTGTACCCAACTAGTATGAAAGAGATATGAACACCAGAAAACAAAGTACCGCTCCAAAGGTTTAAATAACCTAAGTTTAATAGCGGAGTGTTTTCATCCAAACATATATTTAGGAGTAACCTAACTCAACTACCATCCATTGTCTCAGAAGAAAAGTTCATTAAAGGGATAGTTGCTAAGAGCAGCAAGGATGGTATCAAATCACATTAGGTTCCTAATAGAAAGGGATAAATTGTTGACCATGTTTCAGGAACATGGGTACCCCCAAAATATATTAGACAAGATAACCCACTAAGTTATTGTCAACAATTTACTTCACTTTTAGGTTTGAAAGTCACAAATCAAATGGGTGATCATGAGACATTTGTGAACTGTTTTCAGTGATTTCTAGTAATATTTCAGTTCAGTGTTTTTGTTATGTCAACAATGTGTGCCAGTACTTGTTTAAGACTTAGGGAGGTCCACACAATCAAGTTAACCAGCCAGACTTGTTAGAGAAACTTGTAGGGGACTTGACCTTGTTGATTAACTTACTAACACTGAGTTTGGGTTTGGGTAATTGCAAATGATGCTGACTAGTACATTGGAGTCCCGTTGCAGCAACACTTAGGGAATAGCAGCAGAGCAGCAGAGGAAGTAATGAAGTGAACAGGATTCGATCCTCAGATTTGAGTAGTGAAATGAGTACTGAACACCTACTGGGAACTCTTATTGCCATGCGAATAACTTTAAGACTCTAGAAGTCAGCCGTGGTTTGAACAATAATAACACGGCAAATTTGAAACATACTTGTAATAATGCATTTGTTCATAACAATAATGTGAATGAGACTGATCTAATGCTTAGGCCTGATTAAAATTGATGGTTAAACAGAACATTTGCTTTCTTGGGAAAAGAACACAATACGGACACATGTTGTTCTTAGTCTTCTCTTAGAGTTATTTGGTAAAAACATTGCAAAAACATTGTAGTTTACAATTAAACAGATTTTTAACTGAATGTCTCTGAGTTGGTAGAGTTCCCAAGTTTTCTAATCAATCCAGAGTGAATTTTTTTACGGAAATAATTGCTTAGGTTCATAGGTTCATAGGTTCATACTGGGCTATCTGCCCTAGGGCATTTATAAGCCTAGCCAGAATGTGTTTGGCTTTCGCCACCCATTTTAAATTAATTTTGCTATGCCCTTTTTCGAGGTTAGTATACTGTGCCTCTGTCTAACAGTGACACAGAAGTGATACCCGGGGTAAACCTACGATCTCCCATCCACTCATCAAGATTCCTCTTGAAGAGAGTCAATGAGGGACTCTGCCTAACCTGGACTGGGATTTTATTCCAGAGTGAAGGGAGCCTCTGGGTTATGAATCTGTCCCTCCAGCATGTCCTATTTATTTCAGTGCTGAGGTTCAGGTCTCTCGGGCGCGTAGCTCGATGGGATTTGGATTTTCTGAGGTGCAGCATGTCCATTAATTCCAGGTTGGACATGGCTTTATACGTCAGGCACAGATCGCCTCTGAACAGGTGGTATGCCACTGAGTAGAGCTGGAGTTTCTTTAACCGGGCAGCATATGGCATCTGTTTGAGCCCTTTGATCCTCTTGGTGAGGTACTTTTGGGGTCTTTCCAGTTGCTGCAGGTGTCTGGTAAGGTACATCCCAAAAGGGGCATTGTATTCAATTATGGACCTGATGAGGGATGAGTAAAGAGGCACGATGACCTCCCCTGATCTAGATGTGAATCCCTTCATGATTAGGTGGGCTATATAAAATGTTTTTCTAACCACTTTGGCCACGTGGTTGTCAAATGAGAGATTGCTATCAACTTGGGTCCCCAGGTCCCTAATTACTTCTTCTGTACTTAATGGATTACCACCTATGTGGTAATTTGTGGGCACTTTGTTTTTGCCAAAGGGGATGACTATACACTTTTTGGCATTTAGCTTGAGGCCATGGCTCTGGCACCAGTTGTCTGTTTCTATGAGGAACTTTAGGAGGATGCTTGTGTCGGCTGGAGAGTCGATTATGGCGCCCAGTTTGCAGTCATCTGCGAACTTGGTCAGCCACAGTTCTTCCGTGTTGGCCTGTACCTCTGAGAAATATATATCGAACAAGAGAGGTCCCAGGACTGAGCCTTGTGGGACACCACTTGTAACTGGTTTGGAGTCTGACATGGCTCCAGCAATTCTAACCATGTGGGTTCTGTCCTTGAGCCAGTTTGCAATCCATCTAGTGACATAGGGGTTTATATTTAAGCTGGTGAGCTTATCTATAATGCCCGAGTGGGGTATTGTATCGAAGGCTTTTGCGAGGTCCAGGTAGGCTGTGTGGACCACCTTCCCCTCGTCAATGGCCTTGGTGACTGTTTCAAAGAAATCAACCAGGTTTAAGAGGCAGGATCTGCCCTTAACAAAACTGAACTGGGTAGGATCCAGTGTCTGTAGGTCCCCAATATCTTTATTTATGAGGTCCATGATGATCCTTTCCATAGCTTTGCAGACCAAGCTAGTCAGGCTTATGGGGCGATAGTTTCCAGGATCCATTGAGGCACCACCTTTATGGAGAGGGACCACTGTTGCTGTACGCCACTCTTTGGGCACATATCCTGTAGTTAGGCTGAGATTGAACAGTAGTTTTATGTTTGGGTTTAGCTCTTCTTGGAGTTCATGTAGGACGCAGCCCGGGACACCATCTGGTCCCATTGATGCTGTGTTTTTTGCTTTGGAGAGGGCGGCTCTTACCTGAGCATCTGAAATGTCAGGGGGGCAGCACTCTGCTGGGATAGATATTTGCCCTTTTGGTGGGGGGAGAAGTTTGCACTGAACCTGTCAGCTAGGATGTTGGCAATGTCTGTGGGTTCAGTGTATTTTTTCTCATTTTGGACTAATTCTGAGCATATCTGGGAATTACCACCCAGGTTCCTAACATAACTAAAGAAAGCCTTGTGATTATCCTTAGTGTCCTGTGCAATTTTTCTCTCGAAGCTGGCCTTAGACAATTTTATGAGTGCCCGTAGTTTTTGCTAATACTGATCAGTGATGCCTTCCCTTTTGGGATTTTGCTCTATCATTTAGTAGCTTCCCCCTTCTATTGTATAGTTTGTTTATGGCTGGAGGCGACCAGACAGGACGCCTGCCTTTGGAGGATTGGGTCTTGGTTTTATTTGGGATCGCATGATCCATGCATTCCTGAAGGTGTTCATAGAATGCATTTATAAAGGATTCTGCGGTCTGGGCGTATTTTCCACAGGCCCGGGGCTTTGAAGGATTCCACCTTGGTTTTGAGGAGTGTGAAATTTGCTTTAGAGAAGTTTTTCACTGTAGTTTTCTGGGCAGGGGTGGGGTCGGGATGTGAATATCCAGTGAGATTAGTTTATGGTCTGATCTTACCAGTGAGGGATACACTTCTGGTCTGGAGCATAGAGTCCCCATGTTGGTGATGATCAGGTCCAGTATGTTTTCCCCTCTTGTGGGAGTGGTAACAAGTTGTTCCATAGCATTTGAGTTTATAAATTCTAGGAACCTTTGGGCTAGGGTGTTGGAGCTAGAGTAATGCTCCCAGTCTATGTTTGGGTAGTTGAAGTCGCCCAATATAATGGTGTTTGGAGAGACCTTAATATTTTCCAGTGCTCTCAGAAAGGCCGAGTAGGGTTCCTGGGTTTGGGAGGATGGTCTGTAGCAGGCTATAAACTGGAAGGCAGTTTTACCCACTGTTAGTTGCACATGGATAGTCTCTGGTGCTTTGCCACCGACCTGGAGGTGTGGGTATCTTGTTTGATTGGCATGGGTTTGAATTAATGATACTTAAAACAGAATCAACTTAATATGGACAAATTGTTGGACACTGTTCACTAAAATTGATGAAAGGATTACAAAAGATTTTTTGATAATTTCAGCTCTACCTATTGTGATGTTTTTCATAAAACTGGTAGCCATTATGACTTTATTGAAAACAGGAAGTCTAAAAAGTTCCTTAGAGATGCTAAGGAATATTAGACCAATACTGCACATCCAATAGGAGGAAAGAAAAAATATAATACCACTGATGGAGTGTCAACAGACAAGCAGGACAGGCAAGCTGTTAATGATAATGCAGTCTTGCATAATGATTTTCATGGTGAATTAGCCATCCATGACCTTTCCACTTCGTAGGTCATAGAGGCTAGCAGGGTTGATCTTTCAATGAGGAAAAGGAACAAGATTTGAATGTAATAAGAGGTTGGGGAAAATGAGGAAGAGGACAGTGGGGAAAAAGGTAGATCCCCACCCCATAATATGTTTATATGTATGGACAAACATATTGTAGTGAGTCATAATGGATTTAACTTTTTCAGTCATAGTAATGTAGAAAGTATGCATAAGCGCATTTCTCTTTTTGAAGAGGGACTAACTTTTGTCCCAGGAAGAAGAGGTCATTTTGCTAATGTGATGGTTTAACTTTATTTATGAGAGAACTTAATTTGACACTGCAATTTAAAGAAAATAAAAAGATTTGTGGAAGTGATTTTAGGAAAAAGGGTACTTTTATTCTATCCATCATTTCAATTGTTACAGCTTTTGAACATGCATGTGAGAGTAGGAATTTATGAACATTATGAGAAATATAGGAAGAAGTTTTGTTCCAACTTGAACCCTGAGGAAAGGGAGGTGTTTACTGCTTTAACTAATCAATCTATCAGAATCATGAAGCCTGACAAAGACAGCTGGTTGGTATTAATGGATAAGATAAGCTATACTGGGTCTACTTCATCTTACAGACACTGAAAAATACTGTTAGTCATGAAATGAGATTAATATAGCCTACATACTGCAAAACAGTAGTAAGACCAGCTTACAGGCAAGCAATACATTTGCTGATATGGTGCTGTTTTTGTATTAGACATGGTGCTGGTTGACTTCCACAGCACTAATATTTTTGTTTGCAGCATAGCTGATATTACTGAGGCTACCCATGGGTCTAGATGGAGGGATAATAAAATCAGCAAGCAAAATAGAGTAATATTGCTGGAACGGAATTCATCCTCAAATTTTGGTGAGTACCTTCATGAGGTGGACACTGTTTTTACAAAATCTCATCAAGCTAACACTGATATGTAGACTGTATTTTATATACAGATGATAGGGACAGAAGTTGGTTAAAAAAATAGAAAAGAGAGCTGGGTGGACAAGTCACAGGATAACAAAGTGTCCAATCCTGCTAGGTGCACTGGTGCCAGGAGTAGAAAAAAATGACAGTGTAGAATCCTCAAAACATGAAAACATCCCTACGATGGGGTTAGGCCAGGCTCAGGGGGAGGATGTCCTGCCTGTTGTAGAAGGAAGTAGTAGTCCACAAAAATCACAAAAACTGACAGGCCAAAAGAGAGCCATAAAGATGATAGAGTGGACTGTTGAGGATAAGAACGAAATTACGTATTGTTAATATTATGCAAGAAGCCCAGAATTTCCAGACAGAAGACATACAAAAAGGTTAAGAAAGAAATTAGAGGAAAGAAAAATAGTTGCACAAGAAAAACTGTCAAAAGCTTCAAATGCAAATTTGTGTTCATTAATGCAACAGATTCATGAAAAACATATAGACCAAGAAACCTTGGGGCAAAGGCACCAAGATATGAATAATTTTACAATACAAAACATAAGATCACAATGGGGGAATGTATAACAGAAGATCAGTAAAGTAGAAGTTAAAAAATGTATAGAAGATGAAATTATGCAATACCTGCAAAGTGAAGGATTTAATGTGGAAATTCTGATACAGGTTATAGCACAACATGCTGGAACAATAAGTCTCTCAAGTAAGGAAAAACAGGAGGAGAAGAAATATGTTTATGGGAAGGAAAAAGAGGTTTAATATGGTGCAATATTTATGCAAAGGTGAAAGCAAAACTAGTCAATACAAAAAGAGCGGTACCAAAGATATTTGAAGAGAAATACAGGTAAAGGCATCTGGATATGGAAAATTTTACAATACAAAAAAAAATAAGAAAACAAAGGGGGAAAGTAGAAAAGAGGATTAGTAATGGAGAAGTTAAAGAAATAGGAACTGAAGTTATGGATTACCTGTGAAGTGAAGGATTTAGTATAGAAAATCTGACTGATAACACTACAGAAGGATAGAATAATGGATTCCCAAATTAAGGGGAAACTAATGGAGTGAGAAACATCTGATCAGTTGTCATATGAAGATGGTATGGAGCCTTCAGTAGGAAACCAGTGCAAACGTTCATTTGGGAGTTACACAGCAAGGGAAGGAACAGGAAACTGGCATCTCTGCAGTCAGTGTTGTGGAGTGTGAGCTCCCATATGAAAGAGCAACAGATGATACAGGATGAAACTGAAGAGAATATGGCATAGGAAGATGCTCTGAAACTTTCTGTAGAATGCCCACAGGAAATGGAAAATAAAGAATGCGCTCTCAGTTTAGAGGAAATGACCTAAGGAAAGGGTTGCTTGATTTAATAGAGACAGACATATTAGGCTCAATGAAAGAAATAGGCTACTGAAAGTCAAAAAAGACCCAAAATGTTAGAAGTTTGATAAAACAAATGAACCCATTAATCCAGACTGTTCATAGAAATCCATGCGATACAACAGAAGTAAATAGGATGTATTATTGTGAAGCTAAATTAATAACAGATAAAGGTTTAACATAGAAACAGAGGGAAGTAAGGGAAAGGAAGGGGGAGAAATCAAATACTATCACAGAAGTATCGAATATAGAAAACTGTAAAGCAACTAAGACAAGTGTCACTGTTAGAAGAGTACAGAAGAGGGAACAGATCAATAAAAATACTCAGATACTCCTCATAAAAGCAACTCCCAATATTAGAACAGACCAGGATCTATCACATACTGTTGCAATTAATAACTAAAGATATCATCATAGTCAGATAAACTTTGAAGATATGCAGATTATAGGAATTATGTACACAATAAAATGAAAGGCAAATAAGTGGCAAATCAAACACAGATGAAAGCAAAATGCCACTTGCTATACTGAGACTGGAGGGAATGAATGTAAGCAATTTTAAGTGTAACAGAAATTTATTTATCTGCTTATCATCTGAAGGACTTCATCAGAGAATGAAAAACAGATACATTTGTGTTCAGTATAGCAAGTGGCTTTTTGTTTAAAGTGCAAAATAAGCAATTGTTTGATGACCCAAAAAGTTTTATAGAGAATTGGGAAACAAGACAAAAGGAACTGAAACACCACCACCAAAAAAAAAAAGAAAACCGTTGGCAAATCACTTTGCAGTTAGGCCATGATAAAGGACAAATTATTATTCCAGAGATAAAAATTCAAAGGGGGGTATTCCAGGGTGACTCTTTGTCACCGCTGCTCTTTTGTCGTGCTTTTAACCCATTAAATTGTAACAGGTTAGGTCATTGCTACAATTTGGCTCCCAGAAGTGTAAAAACCTCTCATTTTGTTTTTGTGGATGATTTAAAACCATATAGTTCATCGATGAGGTACTGAAAGCAGAACTGCAAGTGATCAAAACTTTCTCAGATGATATAAGAATGTCATTTGGTTTTGCTAAATGTGCAGAAGCAAACTTTAAAGCAAAAAAACTGCAGCACGAAGAAAACATCAGTCTGGAACAAGAGTGTGATAGAACTTGAGCAAGAGGGAGTGTATAAATTGGGAATTGATGAAGGATTGACAATAAAACACGAACAAATGCGAATAAAACTTAGGGATATTTTAGAAGACTAAAATTAATACTGAAAACAGCTCTTACATCTAAGAACGAAGTCCAAGCTATAAACAAATTTGCTGTTCCTGTCCTAACTTACAGTTTTGGAGTGACTGGCCCCAAAAGGTTTTGGATCAGTTGGACAGGAAAATAAGAAAAATGCTTCATGCTTATCAAATGATTTATAAAAATCAGTGTATACCAAAATTACATATTCCCCATTCTGAAGGAAGTACGGGCTTCCTTGAAATTGATTACATGTATAGATCTGCAATACTAGCACTGCATACATATCTGCTGACCCCACAAGACCCAGACATAGTGAAAATTTTAAAACATGAGGAGAATAAGTCTAAGATGACTTCCCTGCTTAGTTTTGCAGAAGCATATCGGTATCAAGTGGGAATGGAAATCAAATCAGAAGTAGATAAAAATCAGGCAGCAACTGAATGTGCCAAAAAAACAAAAGAAAGAATATAAGGTGAAGGATCAGATGAGAAGGCAAGAAATGTGGAAACTGCATAAATATAGTTACAAATGCAGAAAACTCTTGGATAAACTTTGTGTCGATAAGGATCGAATGCAGGAATGGTTAAGGAGAGGTGAATTTAAACTGAAAGCCGAAAGGTTAATATTGGCAGCCCAGGATAGTGGACTATGTACACTTTGGTTTACAAAGTCCTTTGAACATGTGGAAGAAACGGACAAATGCAAATTTTGTAAAACAGAATTAGAAACAGTCGCAAATCATGTTACAGGGTGTGATACACTAACGGCAGAAGGGCTGTATACTGAAAGGTATAATAATGTGGAAAGACTGTTGCATTGGGGATTGTGCAAACATTATAATAATGACATAGCTGAAAAGCATTAGAAAGATGAGCTCCAAAGCATTATAGAAAATGTTAAAGTTTATATCACATGGGATCTTCCATTACCAACAGTTCAAAAAATAGATGCAAGAAAACCAGATACAGTAGTCCATGAAAAGAAGACAGAGGTAGCTTTGATCATTGAAATTGCTATACCCAGTGACTACAGTGTCTTAAGTAGAGACAGACACGAAGTCATGAAATACCAGGATTTGCAGGCAGAACTAGGGCAGTGTAGAAGAAGGATACCCAAACAGTTCTAATAGTACAAGCAACAGGTCTTATAAAAAAGAATTTCCAGTCATACTTAGATGTTACCTATACATGTAACGCCATATGAATTGCAGAAGGAGTCAGTTATGTGCACATTGCGGGTGCTGCAAAGAGCACTTCTGGCTAACATCAAAGATTAAAACAGTACTAATTTTGTGAACTTTAATCATACTTTGACTTAGGAATGAGGTCTATTCCTGTCGTGGTATTAGAACCCCAAAAGTCTTGGAGAACTTAAACTGGAGAATGTAACCATCATAACACAGGCTGTGACAGTTATGGGCAACATTCTAACATGGATGGCCCACTAATGTCTCACACCAATTAGGATGCAGTCTGCACCCTAGAAGATAACCTCTGTAGACACCCTGAGATATCATAACTGAAGTTTTCAGCATCATTCAGTGTTTCTATGCATAACTGTCTGCTTGTGACTGATGAGAATTATGCTAAATAATGCCCCCTTTGAGCTTGTAATGGACATGATGGGTGCCATTCATCAGTATGCACAGTCAGCAGTCGTGGTCATCACCCAGAGAAGGGCAGGCATGCTTATGCATGTGCTTTTTTATCCACATGTGTTGAATAGTGTATGTATGACAGTGGACTTAACATTGTTTGTTTTTATTCCACCATGCACCATCACCTAGTGTCCTGGATCTGGACATTCTGTTTATTTATTTCACATTTGTTAACCCGGTTAGTCCAACTGAGCAGTTATAGCCCATTTTCAGTGGAGACCCGAGGAGAAAAGCTCTAACAAATTAATATATACATAGTAGCAACAATAGGCTTAAACAGCAAATAAATACAAAATAAGAAATATAATAACAAAAAACAGTGAGCAAACACTAAATACAGCATATGTTTGAGAGAGCGTAAACCTTAAAGAAATGAATGAGTAACTTTTTGGATGTACATATTTCAGAATAGGCAGTAAAAAGTAGAGCTGTATGGATTGTGCAATTACCAGACAGGAATTTCAGTGGTTAGATAAATTTGACTAAGATAGAGTAGTTATGTAGCAAAAGCAGGTTGTTCAGTTAGGATGATGGTGTGGGCACATCCAGTTGGTTTGGAAGAGTAGTTTTAGTTCTTTTTTGAAGCTTGTTGCTTGAGTGATGTTTCATAAGTTAAAGGGTAGGCTATTCCAGGCTTTTGTAATAGAAGGTCTGGATGCCTGGTAAGTGAGGTCCACACCATGGTGACCAGGCTTTTGCACCTACAGCTTTAGTGTTCTGCAAGAGTTTTCTTGCCTGCCTCTGTATGTGTGGCTATTTGTGACATTCATGTGATGGTGCACCCAGTCCACACAAACATTACATACCACATTTTGGCTATTCCGTTGTACAGCAGATGTATTACATTATTCATTGCTGCTGTTATATACTTGTGTAACTCCCTCACATGACTATATTTTCATGAGTATGTGTGTTCATACGCATGTGTGTGGTATAGACTGTGATTCTACTGCTGGGCTTCTGATATATGTTTGTATGCATGTGTGTGTGTGTGTGTGTTGCAAATAGAGTTGTGGTACAGTGCGGATTGGGAAATTTATCCTTTTCCTTACTATAGTGTGATCTCAGAGTTGGAATATATAATTTGTAGGGGGTGCAGGTTGGCTTGCCCCCCTGCAAAAATAAAGTTCAGTGTTGTGCAGTCCATTCATACTGCTGAAAAACAGAACTTAAGTTACTGTTGTAAAAGGTGCAGGGGAAACAGTATTTCGAATAATGCCAAATTTGAATACTCGGCATGACATTCAACATTATTGGTGTTGAGTCACTCATATGAATGGATTATTTTGTGTAATTTGCGATCTTGATAGTAATGTATATAGATATAGATACACTTCATATCTTTCAGTAAAACTCATGAATGTGTTGCTGACATAAAGTAGGTTTTGCTGTCTAAATTATCTCTGTAAGCAGATTGCTTAAAATGCAACTGATGTGTGTAATTTATAATGTGTATTATTGTACTAATCCTGACATGGCAGATTGCAGATAGGATTCTAGCTTATTGCAGATAATATATGCTTATAATCTTTTGTTTATGTCATTACTGTTAAGCGCAAGGTGGCAATTGGTGTTGTACTGCTCATTATAGTTGATATGTCAGTGTCTGTTTGGACTTGTATGTGCTCTGATTTGTACTTTTGTGCAGTCATTGTCATTTAGCACTTATGGCTAACTAACAAGTCTGTCGAAGGCCTCCATGGGGAATGTCACTCATTCAGGATTTCAGGGAACTTTGTGTCCATGGAAATGTTCTCTTGTAACATTGGTCTATAATACTCTCACAATATCATCAGCTGGCTTTTGAAATGCAATATCTTCTAGGATGCAAAGTGTAATACCCACCTTGGTGTCCAGTGGTTCAGGCCATCTGCAGCTGCCATGGAGTACTACTTGTGGCATGCATAATCGCACACTTCCAGGGATTCCTTGTCAATTCTTAAACAATCCCAAATTTCTCATTCAGTTCAGGTTTGCAGTATGGTTCTGACATTTTTCCAGTCTGTATGCCAAAACACCCTCCAACAGTTGCTGATTTTTGTTGTTGTTATGCATCTTCTACAGCAACATCATGCGGTGTTACTACTAGATAAGGTTTAGCAAATGTTTCATAGCTTTTCTTCTGAATGGCATCATCATTTTGCTCTCTTGTGCATGTTTTTATTATTCATATACATTTCTTTTTTAAACAGACTTTTTTCTGAAAGCTAAACAATATCAGATTGGAGGGGTGCTTGTTAGAATAAGATAAAGACTGACAAATATGTGTCAAGTGTGTTCCATCAACTGCATTTCTTGGATCATATCAGCTGGTTCATACAGGCATGGTACCTCATAGGACAGCATTACATTATTTACTTTTTAGCATGGAAGTCACTTATAACTTGCAGCAGACCAAACATTTAGGCAACCAAAAGCTTACTGAGAGGCTGTGTGGTGATTTTGTAATTTGTAGATCATTTGAATAAAACACTGCATTTAAAACATTATCTCCACAGAACTTCTGTTAACAGTCCACTTCACTAAAAAGTTGGTAAAGGGTTGAGTAGGTTGTTATATATGGGCATCATGGTTTACTCACTTTATGCTTCACCGAGTACTCTGTGTGTGACCATAAATAAATAAATTAAAAATAGTGTTTGTACTGTAAATATATTTCCTGGCAGCATTCATTTTCACAGGGCAGCAAGCTTGATTTTGTGATTGCATCTGTGCCTGTCTGACTTTGTGTCATATTCTCAAAAAGGAGCAGTATATGCTTGTTTATGTTTTTGTCATGATATTATGTTTTTTCTCAAATCATTAGGTATTGAATAAGGAGCAGCAATATTTAATTAAAATACATGGAAAAATTTTGTATTTAAAAATTTATACCAGTTCTGAAATAACGAATATGCAGTGTTCTCATTATATACCATTATGTAACTGAAACATTGCAGTGCTAGTTTTACATACTTTGGCCTTAATCTTGCCACGCTTTTGATCTCAAATTAATCTCTATATTATGCTATGAATGCAGTAAGGCTGGACTTTCTCACATCTCTCCATCATTAGTCAACATTAAAAAAAACTTCTTAGGCAAACTTCCTGTTTTCTTTTTAACCCTCTTTTATCTGCTGCTACTACTGCTACACCTTCTATTGCTCCTACTGTTACTGCCATACAGCTGCTACTACTCCTCCTCCTCCTCCTACTCCTTCTATTGTTGCTGACACTAGTCCTACAACCATCACTAAAAGTCTTCTGACTGCTAATATTGCTGCTATTTCTAATACCATTACCACTGCTGTTACTAATAATCTTCCTTCTAGAACTGCTGCTGCTATTACTATTGCTTCTGATACTTGTACCACAATAATTATTACCATTGCTCCGATTCCTTCTACTGTTGTTACTAATACTCCTAGAACTGCTGCAATACTACTGTTTTATCTTGTACTTGTACTACAACAATTGTTACCACTGATGTTCTTCATGTTTCACTGTTGCAGTCATCACACTTGGGTTATCTGCCTGCAGGTAGCCCTCAGTTGGCCCGAATACCAGAGACTTAGTATTTCTGTGTCAGTTGCTGTTGCTCCAGGACTAACGTCAGGTCATCAGGGGTATAAAAATAGGCAGCCAATGCCATTACATCAGTCTTTCTTGCTAAGGAGCCTGAAGCAGAAGCAGTTTGCTTGAGTGTAGGTCAGCCGCTACCTGAGTTTTCGTTTCCAAATTGAATCATTCTGAAGTCTTCTAAAGCTAAGTACCACATTGGGGATCCTTTTTTCTTGCTCTAACCGATGTCAGAAAAAGTTAACAATTGTCTCGACTGTGGAAAGCAAATACCACACCAAGATTTCCATTCTTACTGCGTCACCTGTTTAGGCCCAGACCACGATGTACCTCGCTATGGGTTTTGTGTTTTGTTCAACACACAAACTATTCATTGTTGGGACCTTATTGTTGCTAAATACATTTGCTGTCGATCTCTGCATTCCAAAATAGCTTTGGTAAGCCATCCAACAACCAATCTTATAAAAAAACATGAGGATAAAGACAGAGACCGCACAGGTCCAAAACTGCCAACAATGCTCCCGTTAAGCTAGTTGCTAGTTCGCCAGTACTCAGTGAGGCCCTTTTGCAGCCCCTGATGCCCACCTCGATCGATTCACAAGCCTCTACCAAGACCTGTTCGGAGTCCGGTATGGCGCAAGACTCTTCTTTGACTACGGAACCTGCAGATGTCTCTACCTTGGGATGGGTCCGGAGCACACTGTATCCATTTCTGTTACAAACACCGTGGGAAACCAACCCCTCAGGGGGTCCAGAACGTATTCCACTAGGGCAACTTCAGCCTCTGCAGCATTCCACAGGGGAGTCCCTATCAGGAACATTATGGAAGCTGCTACCTGAAGTTCTGTTCACACCTTCACCAAGCATTACCACCTGCCTATCTTTTCCAAATCCAGGGCAGGTTTTGCAACAGCAGTCCTGTAGGCATACTAGCCAGCCCCAACTCTTCTTGACTGCCTCCACTCATTCTTCAGCTTTGGGAATCAACCCAAGTGTGATGACTGCAATAGTGAAACATGAAGAACATAGTATAGTTGTGTACACTTACCATAAATGTAGATGTTCGAGTGTATTCACTGTTGCAGTCCTGGTTTCCCACCCTCCAGTCCCCTTGTCTCCCTCTCTCCCCTTCTCTATTACTCACCCTTACAGAGCTATTGGTATTTACTTTTTACTGCTGGTGTTTTTTCCGCCATAACTTAGCTCCCTATTTGGAGGGGGCTCCTGACATTTGGGGCAAGAAAACTGATGTAATGTTGTCGGCTGCCTGTTTTTATACCCCTGATGACCTGATGTCAGTCCTGGAACGATAGCAACCAACACAGAAATACTAAGTCTCTGGTATTTGGGCTGATTGAGGGCTACATGCAGGCAGATAACCCAAGTGTGATGACTAAAACAGTGAATACACTCGAACATCTGCATTTATGGTAAGTGTACACAACTGTACTTTTCACTTCCCAGTACAATTACTACTGCTATTAGTAGCATCGTATTTGAGTTGTATATTTCATTGAGTTGTACAGATCAAAACAACAGTTGTTGGCATTGCTAAAGATAAATGCATAACAACTTATGGAATAGGTGTGTGACTGCATTGAAACATGGTACTGCTTTAGTGTAAATAATTTAAGTGTACATTGTGCAAAATATTCCCTAGTTTGTGTTACTATTTTTTTAATTAAAATTAGTAGGAGACTGGTGTGGCCGCAGCGGTGCAGCAGTTGGCGTTGCCACCTCACAGCAAGAGGCTCTTCAGTTTGATCCTTGGCTGGGGTGCCTTCTGTGCGGAGTCTGCATGTCCTCCCTGTGGTCATGTGGGTTTTCTCCGGGTGCTCTGGTTTCCTCCCACATCCCAAAGACATGCTGTAGGTGGATTGGATACTCTAAATTGGCCCTAGGTGTGAGTGCATGTGTGTGCCTTCCGTGGAAGGTTGGGCACCGGGCTGGCAACTTGACACCATAAAACTCCACTGCCAATCATGAGTGGACAGGGGATCCACTGTGGTGACCTGTAACCAGGAACAGCCGAAAGAAGAAGAGTCAGAAGGAGACCCAAACCAATAAAAATAAAACTGGAAGGTGGAGTAATGACTGAGATGTGAACAGAAGAAGTGGAGTAATGTAATTATTCACGACTGTAGTTAGATTTGTATTTGCTGCTAGACTGTAGGCAAATGTGGAGGTAACGCTTGGCTGAAGCAGTATTACTCAGTGTTATTGGCAAAAGACCAGCTGTTGGCACATGCATAGCAATTAGTAGCTGTTTTCCTAGTTTGGTGACCAAAGTCAGAAGAGAGGTCAATCTAATATTTAAAACATAAGAAATGATTGTCACCCCAGTAAGTGATCAGGCAGTATATACCACTGTAGATGTCCATTAAATAACATAGCTCAGATGGAAGCAATGATGAGTGAAGCTAAGGTTGTAGTAAAGTAGAAGAACACAACAAAAAAAAATAAAAAAAACTGAATGAGTTAAAAAGCACAGCTACACAAAAGCTGAACATACTCTGATTATCTGTAGATCTATTGAAACATATCTCATCATTTGATTTGTCAGCCAGATATAGGACAAGCTTAACTCATCCATAACAAAATTTCATACTTTTTGCCTTGTGCTGGACTTTGCCATTCCCTCCTTCTGTGACTGCAGTCACCCCACTGCATCTCTGCAATTTCAAGTAATTTCTTCTGAAATTTTTAGCTTTACCCAGATTATGCAGATTTTCAGAAACACAAATATTGCTACTCAGCATAACCCTCATCTCTCTACAATATTTACCTTACAATCTGATTACAAAATAACGGTGTCTCATGATATCCTCACATCGCCACACATTGGGCATTGATATTTGACTGAAAAACATCACAAGTGATTAAGGGATTGGTGGTCATTTCACTGCCAGTCACTCTAAATGAACACTGAGATTTGGATCTAGATGAATCAGTAGGCCTCATGATAAGAACAGTGCTGTACAATTCCAGTTTAAGGATTTTAGGTGTAGTCCATGTAAGTGGCATGGATGACTTGCCACAAGATGAGCTCTGTGAAACTTGAGAGTTTTCCTGAATATAAAAAAGAACTATTCAGGTGCAAAGTTTTAAAAGATCAAAATTTGTGTCATCCATCTATCATTGTAGATGGATCATAATCTTGGCTTTGATGTAATAACCTGAACAAGCTTCAGTATCTATTTTTTTGTTCTTGCTGCATGGTCTGTGGCATGGGTCATCCTGCTCCATTCGCCCTCACTGCACTTGGACTCACTCCACTCCTCTACCCTACCCCCATTCCCACCCACCACTGAATACATTACATTTATAGCTCACCACCAATTAACCCCTCCCTCAAAATACCTCCCCATCCTGTAACTCTAAACCAAGTATGACAACTCCACCCCCTCCATACTTTGTCTGCTATTAATACCTTTATGTACTTTGGAACTGCCCCTCCTTCTCTTTTTCTCATTCTATACCCAAAGCTATTCTTATTGTCTTTCAGTATACAAGACCTATCTTCCTTGAACACTGCTTTACATTTTGCACCTACTTCTACCTCTCAACCAGCATTATCTTATGATTCTACCTCTCCTCATTTCACCCATCCTACGTGTCCTATACCACCTCTCCTCATAAAACACTTAGAATTTGGAGAAGGGTGTAGTGGATTAAACTATCTTCAATACTCAAATCGCCCAACCATTACATTCATTTAAAAATTGCTGCCACTGTCTTTTCAGCCACTAACTCCACCCTTCCTAAAATCAAAATCCTTCCCTTTACTACTGCCATTCCAAAAGTCAAGCCAAAATATCACTGATATCCATGCACTCCGCAACTCAACTCCTCTTTCCAACATCTTGATTCTGTCTGGAGACATCCACCCTAATCCATGCTCAACTTCCCTCAACATCAATAATAAGACAACTGTTTTTCCAACCACACCTCATCCTAAACTCCCCCAAAACATTTATCATTATACTCTATGAACGTCTGAGGTATACTTAACAAAATTAGTGAATTTCATGCTTAGATGGCCTTTCACACCCCTGATATAATAACCCTCATTGAAACATGGCTGAAACCTCACATATCTGCCCAAGAATTCCTCCCCCGGGTTATAACATCCTTCGTCTAGATAGGTTACAGGAAAAAAGGTGGCAGTGTTGCTATAATGGGTCCCTATTGAGTCACCAAACGCACTAAATTATGAATGCTGCTTAATCAAACCTACTTACCTGAAATGTCAAAATCCTGAAAGCACGAAACAGTGATTTTTTTTTCCTTAGGGGAAAAAAAAATCACTGGGCCATTTTTGGGACTTGGCCATTTTCTCCACTATGGTGCAATCTTGGAGTTGGCATATTGGGGGTGGGGGGAGGCACAGCCCCCACTTTATTTCTTTTTCAGCGATTTTTTTCCCCTGGGGAAAAAATCGCTGATCTGTTTGTTTGACTTTTTGTTTTTTTGGTGTTAGTGGGTCGATTATATAGTGTTTGCAATTTAGTGCATTCACTTATATAATACAGACCTGCTATAATGCATACCATCCATCTTACTCTTACCCCATTAGTTAACCCACTCCCTTTTTTTTGCTCTGGTGAACTTCTGATTGCCAATTGCAATATCAATGTTCACAACAAACTAACTGTTGCTGCAATTTACCCACCAGTGACAGCATCACTCTGCTAGAAAATATCCTGTACTGGCTCTCACAAAATATACAGAATGAAACCATTCTACTTGGTGATGTCAAAATAAACTTGACATCACTGTCCTCTGACCATCCTAGTTCATGTATTAACTTACATGTTTTTTCCCCAACTTCTCACCATCCGACCCATACTAATAAACTAAGCAACTCCAGCTTACTTATTGACTGAATACTAGTTATTAATCCATTTAAATATCATTACCGCAAATCCTTATCTGACTTACTAAGTGACCAGTCACCAATTAATGTTTAGATTCTCGCCTCACCACACTTGACCACATAAATATATAAAATGCTGCAAACTATCTAATTTCCAACCCCATACTCTCAACAGCCTTCTCTTTGCAATAAACTGGTCTTTTCTAACTCATATAACTTTTGACAAGGCTGTACAAAAATTCAACTCTATATATTTCTAACTGTTCTGAACTCCCTTGCCCATCTTCGAACTGTAAGAGTTAAATCACTTAGTTCCCCATGGCTAACTCAAACTATGTGCAGTCTCATGCATAAAAGGGACTTAACACGGAAAACCTGGTCCAAAACAAAATCTACTCCACATTTTCAAACTTATAAAGAACTTCTCAACCTTACCAAAAACAAGTAATCAAAGGTAAAAGGAACATTTACAACTAACCTAAAATCTCTCACATGAACAACCCCATAAAATTCTGGAGTCTCTATCAACCAGATACTACATCCAGGAAAACCCTATACTCCCACTCCATGCCCAAACAATTCATCTCTAGAAACAGCTTCCATAATAAACACCATCTTTATAGAATGCTTTAGGAAACTAATGCTACATCCATGAAAACCCTCTGCTCCCAGTCCCTGCCGAAACAATACACCCCTAGAAACAGCTTCCATAATAAACATCTTCTTTATAGAATCCATTAGCAAACTAATGCAAACACCCAACTCTGTAAACCCTCCTGACATCCCTACCTTCCCTCAACCCAAACACGTTCTCTTTTAAACCAGTACCTACTAGTTGTATTAAATACTTACTACACAAATTGAAAGCCTGCTCCTCCTCCACTGACAACTTACCTTCACTTTTTCTCAAGTTAGCTGCTAACTCATTAGCCATTCCCATTTCTCTTCTCAGCAACTGCTCTAGAGCTGAATCCAAAGTACCCCCTGTCTGGAAAGAATTCTATACTATACCCATCCACAAAAGAGGTAACTCCACTGAACTTTCTAACTGCAGGCCAATATCAAGTCTATCGCCTCTCTCCAAAACACTAGTGAAATGTGTGCACAAACAAATCATGGACTACCTTATACAAGACAAACTACTAACCTCCACACAGCAAGGCTTCCACCCCAAACACAGTACCTCCACAGTCCTCATCTCCTTCACCAATACTATATCACTTGCTAGAGACCACAACAAACTGGTATCCTGCCTATTTCTAGACCTCTCTAAAGCATTTAACACTGTCTCCCACCCCCTGCTGCTGACCTAAATATTTCTAGTTCTACTATATCTTGGTTTTCTAATTACCTCACAGACAGACAGCAATCCGTAAAATGGCTTTCCTCACTATCAATGCCCTCCTCATCAAGATGGGAGTCCCTTAAGATCTATACTAGGTCTACTACTTTTCAATAACTTTACCAATTACCTTCATACATCCTGTCCACAGTCTTCACTCATACAATATGCTGATGACTCCACAGTCATCACTATAGCTGATAACCTCTCAGAACTGAGTACACTAACACAAACATTCTTCAAATCTATTGAAATTGGCTCTCCAATAACCAGTTAATCTTAAATCCAAAAAAACTAAACTCTTACTTTTTCTTCCTAAATCCCTCAATCACTTAAAACCTTCCATCCATGTCACATCCGTTAATACTTACATCACATCTGAATCACATACTAAACTTCTTGGTGTCATCATAGATGACCAACTCAAATTTGACCACCATGTGCTCTGTTGCATCAAGAAAACCCACCAAAAATGTGGATTGCTGTAGAGAAACAAAAAATAATCATATCTAACAAGGCTAGGATGACTCTTTCCAATGCCTACCTTCTTCCCACTCTTTTCTATGGCTCACAAATGCTCACCAACCTCCAGAGCTCTCTCCTAACAAAATTAAAAAAACACTTTTAAAGTTGCTGGATTTTCTGCAAACCAGACCTATAAACCATACCAGTGCCTCTCCTTTAACTGGTTAGAATTCCCCCACCAACTACTTTTCTCACAGCTGCAGGTCATATATTCTGTCCTTTATAAGCCCTCCTTCTGTCTAGATATCTCTAATCTTGTATCTCCCTACAATCCTCCCAGGACTTTCAGAAGCTCTGACCAAAATCTGTTGCAAATCTACAAGCCAAAAAGTATAATAGGAAAAACCCTGTGGCTAATCCCTTTCCCTCTCATGGAACAAACTTCTTCTAGACATTAGAAATATAAAATCACTTGCAACAATTCAAAATTGCTCTCAAAAACTTTCCAACCAGCTTCTGGACCTGACACTGTAAACACCCTCCATGAACTTCCCTGACTCTCCTCTTCAACTCTTAGGGTCTGTATTAGATCTTCAAATGCTTAGGTTTTCGAACGCCTAAATGTCGACACCTGAACGTTGAAGTCTAATAACCATGACAGGCCAATTATGCAAATTTTTTCCCAGGGAAAAAATTTGTGTGACCAACCAAAAAAACCAACAAACTCTAAAACCCTAATCAAGTGGGGGCTTCGCCCCTCCACTCTGACATGGGGGCTGTGCCCCCCACAACCCCCTAACTAAATATACCAACTCCAAGATCACTCTATATCGGGGAAAAGAACAAATCCCTGATGACAGCCAAGCAAATTTTTTCCCAGGGAAAACATTTGCATAACTGGCCTGTCACATTTATTAGACTTTGACATTTAGGTGTCCACGTTTTGGCATTCGACAACCTAAGCATTTGAAGATCTAATATAGACCTAACTCTTACACTCTATCTGACTTTCTACATAACCTCCCCACCAGATCATGTTTCTCTTACTAACTGTTCTTTACATGTTATCCCCCTACTCATCCTGACTTGTTTAAACCCCCTGCCCATGTAGCTAATATACCCTTATGCTTAAATATTTCTGCTATGACTACCAAATACACTACTCAGTTATAGAAATCACACTACATACCTCTTTCTCTGTATGCTGTCACTATACTCCATATAATAACAGCATACAGGAATTCACATTTCAAATTCTCTTACTGTGCATAATGAAAGTAACTACTCTGCAAATAGCTAAGTCAATTGCTTCTGTTTGTCTCACTCAAACTAACTGATTGCAGACTTATACTTTTCAGTAACTTATAAATCAAAGACCATGTATTTTGTATTTACAAATTGTTAGAATATAAAAATAGCACAATAATTAAAAGTAGTCGATTTTGTTTATTATTAAGGAGCTTTACTCCCTGGGCTTCTGTTGAAAAAGGGCGTTAGATCAGTCAGAGCAATCCAGTCTACAAATGTCAAATAAGTAAATAAAATAAATAAAATAGCCTTTTGTATAGTAAAATGCAAGATAAGGTTTATGCTTGTAAAAGGAACAGCAAAGTAAGGGAAATATCTGCTTGGGTACATCATTTAAATTTTTTTTAATGGTCTCATCAGTAAATTCTGCAGGAAACATTTTGTAATCATTCAGAAAATGGAAAGGCATGGTACAAGTTAGGTAAAACCATCACTATACTATCAGAGAACAGCATTCCTGCACTTCTCCCAGTATTTCTGGGAGCTCATAATACAGAACAAGCACCAGCAACGACTTCTTTGGTATGCCCTTATTATCATCCAAAGCTCCTAAGGGCACTCATGAAGGCTCAGCTGCAAAATACATTTTAGAGGCAAGTGAATTTAAAGCTAAATAACAGAGTAGTTATCCTGGGGCAATCTTTGTAATGAAACTAATTTCAGAGATGAAAGCATTTACTGGACATATGGCCTTAAAACCATATACAAGTATGGTTCAGTGGATTATTTTAACTTGCCTGTATACAAGATAGATTATTTTTCCTGGAATGTATTTCCTTATATATACAACACCAAAATAGATATAGTAAACAGGAAAAATAAAGCTCTGTGTTGACTGAGGTGTCCATTTGACAACTGATGCATAAAGAATCTACCTTCTATGATGTCTCATGTCACTGTGTGTTTGATAGCATTTTCGACCTGTATTGTACCGATGACAAATCATCACAGAAACTGACTTAATTTTGCATACAGCATGTCCTACATGATTTGATAACTTCCAGCATCTTGGCTGTGTGCTAAAGAAATAGTGTTCTGGCTTTCATCACAAGAGCTTTCTGTAGGTTTTCTCATGGCTAACTATAATTCAGGCATAAGAAAGCATTGTTTGGATATGCAATTTCTGCATATTCAGTACATTGCAAACTACCTGCATTTTTCAGCGCTCATTAACAAGGGAGGAGGTGCAGAAAATTGTAATAATGCAGTGCGTCCACTCTTTGAAAGCGTGCCTTCAGGCTTCATAAGATAAGCATGGGTTACTTCTTAATGTGGTCATTGCTATGAGGTAGAAATCTGCCTTGTATATGTTGGAAGAACTGCATGAATGAAAAAAAATTAATAATGCTAATAACAATTCTATTACTACTAAAAAAGAAAAAAAAGAAAAAAGGCACTGAAGCTGGTTGAAAGCTTTGAAGATACTGAGCCCCTTTCAGGAAATAACTAGAGGAATGAGTTCAATAATCCCATTCATAAAGATTCTTAAAGGTCAGCTGAAATGCATTCAGGGTTGAGCTGAAAGTAAAAACAAGCCAGTCTAATTTGGAAGAATATTTTGTACAGAAACTAACTGCAGTGGTGGTGCTGCGGTAGCGTTGTCGCCTCACAGTAAGACGTTGTCCTGTTCGATTCTCAGCTAGAGCATCTTCTGTGTGGAGACATGTGTGAATGGGCGTACCTTCGTTGAAGGTTCTGCGTCAGGGCCGGCAACTCGGCACATAAAAATCTACTGCCAATCATTAGCGGACCGGAGTTCCGCTGTGGTGACCCCTAACCGGGAAAAGCTGAAAGACACAATAACAAAAATCTTGTACAGAAACTGACTGCTAGTTTAAGAAAAAAAAAGACATATTAAACAGAATCATTAAAAAGCTACAGATAAAAGTCGATATACCTTTACAAACAAGCATTGTACTTCTTCCAGAAAAGACACAATAGAAATGCAAAGAGAATAAATCAACTCAATTAACTCAGAACACACACACTTCTTCATGTATATACACAGACTTTGACTGAGCCCACTTCTTATTCTCCTGACTTAACAGTTTTCTCATCCAGGATGTAGAAAGTCTAACGCTACCATTTATTTTGCACCTAGCAGTTACCTAAGTGGCAAATTAAATTACATTCTTGAAAATTCAGCCTTTTTCTTTTTTTTTTGATCACTGCTTCTGTTTAGATTATGTTTCACTGCCATTTAAAAGAAACACATTGGATGTGGATTGAGGAATTTGTTCAGTAGTCATACTACCCAATGTGTTTTTAACTTATGCAGGTAGCCTTGAAATCCACGGTCTGTTCTTCAGCTAATGTGTTTTCTGACTCACTGTTCAGCTGCACAGGAAATGCGGTAACAAATGCAGGAAGGGGCCTGCTACTAGAAATGCTCAGCGTGCATTAGTAAAGATGAAACATTCCACTGGCTGGTTATACTTGTAATCAAGAAAAAGCAAATGTTGTTGCTGCGATTTCAAAGATGACGTTTTACTGTAGAATAAACTGATATTAGTTTGATCATGTTTGGCATAGGTATTTATGTACTTGATAGCAAAATGCCTTCAGTTTTTAGCATTGTACAGAAAAGTGCATGCATACACCTTGTGCTGTACACTATTTTGATTACCTGATGTAGACCATACTCTTTCTACGGCATTTACTAATATACTTATAGAATTTTTAAAAAACAGCAAAACTAATTACATAATGTTAAGTCATACCCTCAAAGGTCTGTGTAATTGTTGTAACACCTAATGACATGCTTTTCACAGCATGTTGTTGGCATACCCAAACCTAACTGCATAATTTCTGCTGCAGGCCTTTAAAGGGTTGGGTAATATTTGCTTCCCCTAAATCTGTTTGTACAGTATACTATTCCAATCACAGATTTTTCTGATGGTTCACTTTGGTGTATATCTACATTAGTATGCATTTTATTTATTTATTTTACTTGGATGTCTTCATTTTGGGTAAATGGGCAAAGGGAACACCATGCCACAGAAAGTAGCCGCATAATTTTTTTCAGTGCAGTAAAAAAGAAACTAATACAACAACAGGCGTAGCTGGCCTTAGGCATAGGCCAACTAGGCAGTTGCCTAGGGTGCTGCTCTAGCAGGCACTTTTCCAGTAATCTGGATGGTGTAGGTAGACCAGAGTGGGGGCACAGGGTGGTGTTGGGGAGTGCTGTGGAGAACTTTTGCCTAGGGCACCAGTTGGCCAAAGGCCAGCCCTGACAACAGGACACTTTCAGCTATTATACTGATTATAAAAATATGGCCTGCAACTTATGCATCACATACGGGATAAGTGCAAGATGGATGTCTAACCAGTGTGACTTTATATCTGCCATTCTGGGGCAATCAGATAACTTTTTTATAAGTATAAAGTCCACATTTTAACCATGGCATGAACTTCCCTCCTAGCTGGTGTTAGGAAATGTGTCACATTTTATCCATCTGTACCACGTTATGCAAAATAATGTAGTATTCAACATTTTGAAGTTGAAAGGATGACTATGGCTTTAGTTTCTTTAATTCTTTTGTTTGTTGATGTTAGGGATGGTATGGTATTCATGATGTTGCAAGCCTGCTTTTACCTATATTGCTTGATTCATTGATGCTGATTGGAGTCAATTGTGCATTTTTATTGGGTGGGGGGAGAGGTATTGTTGCTTGGTTTGCCCACATGAGACCTTGAACTTTTGTACTTGAGCTGTTTCTCTTGAGAGTCTGTAATAGATGACTAGCTGGATATCTGGTTGCACACACTACTTCAGTTTTTATATTATAACTGCTGGATAATTTGTTTGTGCACTCATCCAAGTTCAGACCCAGCAGCTATTGTTTTAATGAATCCAGCTGCTTCTAAACATTTGGTTAATACCAATCCCTCTTCTCCTGAGAAGGATGGGGAACCTTTTGATAGATATGGGGGAAAAGTGTATTCTTCTGCAACACTTGCTTTTAGATTGCCTTCTTTGAGAATATGAGGAATATTTTGGCATCTGTTTCCTCTTTTGAGGAAAAATCTGCTATGTGTGAGTTTATCTCTTCTGTGTCTCAAGTGGATGCTCACTGTTAGAAATGTGATTTATGATTCTGCTGATGCCATCTCTAAGGCTGATGCCATTGGAATTATGAGAAAGTTTTCTTGTCTGCATTCTCAAAATCTTCCAAAAAATGTAAAAAATGAAATTTGAGTTCTTCCTTGGATACAGAATTAGTTTTGTGCAATCTGCAGAAGAGGTGTTGAGAGAGGTAGGGTTATTTAAGGGATCTTTCAGATTTTTCAGCCAACCTTCTCCAAATTTAACAAGGGATTTAATGCTATTCCTGTGGCCTTCTTTAAAAAACAAAATAAACAGACCCAGAAAGCTGCTGGTAAGCAAACATTTAAAAAGTTAAGGTGGGGGGTGTTCCAAAAAGAGAACAGGAACCTCCCAGAACAAAGAACAGTCTAATAAATCTGAATGACTATATGCAAGACTTTCCTCCAACCCTGGTAAACCCTTAATCTTTCCAAAAAGTCTAAACCTCCATTTCTGTCAGTTAACAAATATTTTCAGACAGATGAGTTCTGAAAATAATCCATCTGGTTACAGGTGGTAGTGGGAGGAGTCTCTGTCTCATTTTTGCAGGACTCCTTCCATGTGCCACACAAAACTCCTTTTTTCCGTCTTGTCATTCAGCATCTGCTGTCTCGAGGGTGATAGCAGCTGTCCCTCCTCCTCAGATAGGAGAGAGTTTTTCTTTCTTTTTTTTCCCCCAAGAATGTTTCTATTGCCAAAGAAAGAAGATTTTTGTAGACCATTTCTAGATCTATCCTTTCTTAACCTGTTTATGATCATGCCCAAGCTCAAAATGTTATCCTTTTACTACTTGTTACTCCTTGTTTCCCATTTTGGTTTTCTGATGACTTTAGATTTTAAAGTTACATATCATCACATTCCTGTAGATCCAGATTGTATGTGTTTCTTAAGGTTTTCTGTGTGTGAATCACAATATCAGTTCTGTACATTACCCTTTGGTCTATCCACTGCTTCAAGGGTACTTCCAAAGTCTCTAGTTCCTGTGATAGTCAACTGCAGAGTACAAGGTATTTGCATGATCCTTATTTAGACAACTTGCTTATCTTTGCAGAGCTTTTTTCGGAGTGTCAGGAGAGGTGCCAGGAGAACATACAAAAGTCTTGCTTGACTTCTCACAGGATTCTTTTCCTGAGGTGTCTCCTGGACACCTCCGTTCAAAGTGCTTTTCTCCCACAGGAAAAATTGATCTATATCTAGATCTATTCCTGATTTTGTTCCACTCAAACTATTGTCAAAGCCAGGGAATTTCTCAAGATTTGGGGTTTCTTGATTTCTATTCTCATGATTCCTCATGCAAGACTCCACATGAGAAAAATCCAGTGGAACCCAAAATCTCTATGGTCTCAACATTAACATCACCTGACATTTCATATTCCAGTTTTGGGGTTTGTGGAAAGTGATAATTTTTGGTGGAGACACCAAAGTTTTAAGAATCCAGGTCTCCCCAGCATAGTTAGGCACAACAGATATCTCAGACTTAGGGAGCAGTGTCTAAATGTCCTCAACACTCTGTCATCTGTGCTCTCCAGGAGCAACTCAAGTGTTTACAGACAGCACCATAATGATTTGATACATAAACAAGCAAGGGGAAATCATATCTTACCCACTGTGCAGACTAGTCAGTGGTAGACTGGCATATAACTTTTCAGCTCAGTCTCACTTTATTGGCATCTTACATTTCACCAGAACAAACTTCTGTGGCAGGCAAGCTGAGCAAGAAAAGGGCAGTCTCTTACAAATGGAAATTAAATCAAGGGAACTTCCAAGAATTGATCCACTTATATGGAACACCTCAAATATATCTTTTTGCCTCCACACACAAAAATCAGATGGCAACATTTAAGAAGGGCTTGTAAGACAGATGATTTTTCTTTTTCTTGGACAGGAATGTTCCTGTATACATTTCCACCCATTCTACTAATATTCAGGATCATTTTGAAGATTCAGAAGGACACTCCAAAGATCACTGTTGTGACTCCCTTCTGGCTCAGTCAGCAGTAGTTCACTGTTGTTTTGGAAATAGCCAGGAGCAATTACCACAAGATTTCTCACAGACTGGATCTACTCATACAATACTTGGGTTTTTTGATATAACCCAACCCCAAAGAACTACAACTGACCACCTGGATGATAAGGTCTTAATACCTATTGGGCACCATTTTCTGAGGACATGCAGCAAGTATTAAAGTAGGCAAGAAACCTGCTGCTAGAAAATCATATATTAGTAAATGGAAAATGCTTTCTATTTGGTATCAAGAAAAGAACCAGGCCCCATTTAGAGCTAGTGTTCTTGTTCAGCATTATTTGTGTGAGTTTTAATCTTCTGGTCTGTCTTTTACATCTCCATCAAGGTTTACTTGTCAGCCATTTCAGCATGGTTGCCCATGGATCCTCTTCTTTCAATGCAATGCCATATGAAAATGGTTTTGAAAGGGATGCTGCATACCAAGCACCCTAGGAAACATATGGCTCCTCCTTGGGATCTACATTTTGTGTTAAAACCAATTATTGCTCCATATGAATCACCTGATCTGGCTGACTTGAGCTTCTTAACATGGAAAGTAGTTTTACTTAATCTTCATGCAGAGGTCAGAGCAGTATCTGAGTTGCAAACTGTTATGATGAGTCAGCCTCCTCTCAGTCTCCACAAAGATAGGGTTTCTTAAAGAACTAATCCTTTGTTTATGTCTAAAGTGGTATACAAATTTACCTTAAGCCAAGTTATCCATCTCCCTATCTTCTTTCCAGAACCTAAAAATGAAGAAAAGATACTCAATACCTTGGATATCCACAGACAATTTAGGTACTGTCTTGACAGAAGCAAATCTTACAGGAACTCAGTTTTTCATTTCTTGTGAAGGTAAGAAAAAAACTGTGTTAAAGCAGACTATTTCCAAGTGGTCATATCATGCTATTACCTTTTGTTAAACCCATCACAGCAAGGCAGTTCCATGCAGGGCCAAGGCTCATTCTACCAGGGATTGGGCTTCATCAGTGGCTTTCTAGAAAGGGTTGGACTCTTGAAGTATCGAGTCGCTGTGCATACATTTATAAAACATTATAAAGTAGATTCCTTCTCCAGGTGTAAGGACAGGCTTTATCAAGAAGAGTCCCCAGGGGCTTCTGACCACTTATCCTTCCTCCTCTCTGACAAAGATACAGTAATCTAGCAATATAGCTAAGGCTACTGAATGATGAACACAGTACAGTTGCTTAAGCAAACTTTTGTTAAAAGTAATTTGAATGATCACTGCTGCAGTAGCTGCTCTCTCCCTATATCCCCTTTATTTCTGTATGTTTCTTTTTTTTTGCCAGTAAGAGGAGATTCATTTTTTTTTCTTAGCACTGTCCATGTCAAGGCTTTAGCTTCCCTCTCTGTTGGCATGAAAGCTGTGGTGATCAACCCTGACATTTTAATCAGCTCATTTCAAGCTGGCTAATAGTTTGGGTGCATAGAAGATGCCCTGAAAAATTTAGAAGTTGGCTATTTATTATCCTAAGCAGGATATAGCCCCCATATAGCTAAGGCTACTGCAGCAGTAATCATTTGAACATATATGGTAAGTTTATTTACACAACTGGACTTTCTTTTGGTTCTTGGTGCTATGGATGGTATGGTAATGCCAAACTACACTAAACTCAATGAAAATTTAGAAGCCTCGTTGTAAGAGTTTGAGATGTAGTTTTAATTATCACTACAAATTCTTGTCTTCTGTTGAGGTATCTTCATAAACTTCTATAATATTCAGAAAATCATACCTGCCTATTTTAAAATCCCTCTCCCCAAAATGTATTCAAATCTTGGAATGTGCTATTGTGTTCAGACATTCCCTTTTGAGTACTGCACATATCTTTCAGCTCTCCCTATTTTTTCAGAATGTCCTTGATTTTACCTGAAATGTGGAGCTGCCATTGACGATTATTTTTGTCCATGCCATGTGGCGGTGTACTACTAAACATTCCCAGAACATATTTAGTAAACTTTTTGAAATCCCTCTGTCCTGCTGACTCCAAGTAAGAGAGAGGACCATGAGAGATAGTAAAAGGATAAAGTCATAGAAGATAGATCTATCTAAATTTAACATCTAAATGCTTCAATAATATCCATTGCAATCTTGAACTGCTTGACACTTGTCCTAAATATGTTTCTGAGAGTTTTATTGTAAAGCAACATCCCTCCTGTGTCAAGTCAATAAGTCCTCATTCCAGGGAGCACCATTACTTTGGTTATTATGATTACGAAATACCTTCGGCCGCACAGCTGTTAGTGGAAGATATACAATTTATCAGCACCTTATTGTGAACATCATCCCATAAAAAAATCAAAAATCTGCTTGTTCAGTCTTTTTGTAATACCCTGGGGGCAGTGGAGCCAGTGATGTTTGAGAAATGTATATAACATCTGGGGAAATGTAAACATTTGCAATCCCTATACATTTGCATAAGATCTGATTTTAGATTTTCATGTGAAGTAAAAAAGATATTGCATTTCTAGGTTAAGTGATCGTATGCCTTTTCAACAGAAGTGAATGCTTTGAGCCAGGAGAGTCCCTAAGTAGTGTATACTATCCTCATTCCTAAGAAAAGGAAGCACATGCACTGTTTCTAGCGTAAGTTCATGATTAATCGTTAATGCCTTCATTTTCAGTAAAGTCAGATTGTTGTTAGAAAACCAGCTAAAACTGCTTTCTAGTTCTAATAATATATTCACAGCTTGAGTCTGGGATTATTCATATAAATTAGTAAGTCATCTGCATAAAGAGACAGTTTCTTGTTCTCTTCTTTAATTTGAAATCTACCCAGTGCTTGCTTTCTTAACCTGGATAATCTTTCATTTTTTGGGAATACTGTTGAGAAGATAATGGTCTCACAGTGTCACACTTTGTAGACCAGACATGACCAATTTAAATTATTTCACCTGGGTTTTGGAAAGTGACACATTAAATCTTCAAATGGATTTTGATTGATTTTCTGTAGGACTGTAACAGATGGGGAGACAAGGAGTTATAGACTGAACTTCCTTTTTTCTGAGAATTAAATTTCAGAGGGGGTTGCTCAGAGATATTTTCCTTAACACCCATATGGCTGAAATCTTGAGAGTCCCTTTTGTTACACTCAGATTTTGATGTTTTTATGGGGATATCATTGGGCTGGAAGTTCATATTTATGCAAGTGATGCTTAGTTCTTTCCTTCTGGTTGACATGATAAAAGGGATTGAGCTTCCAGGCTGGATAGCTGTCACCTTAAAATTATTGACTGGATTGAAGTTTCTAGGTGAATCCTTTTAAGATTATGGTTATGGTGTACCCCAGTAGGACATAAAAAATGTGTTATATTAAAAGTATAGGGTAAAAGGTTATCACTTATAATTGGTAGTATTTGGCCATATGCAGGATGGATAAGAAGGAATGCCTTTACTTTCTGTACCTCAAAAATGGAACTTGACTTGCTAATCTAAGTGTATAACTGGACCTGAATACCTGAGATGATAGAATTAATAGACCTAGGAATGTGGACACTTCAAGCACCGCTTTAATGATTTAAACAATGCTACAGCCCTGATGGATATAAATGTGGCTTATGAATGTAATTAATTCTCTTTCTGTTTGCTTGGAAGTCCTTGTAAGTTGGAAGTGGAAATCTCAACCATTAACCTGTTTTGAAAAGGAAGAACTGAATTCTATCCTTTTTGAACATTCATTCATCTTCAGTTTCTAAGGGGTTAATTTTCACGGGGAATGTTTCCTCCATGGCAGACAAGTGTAGAGCCAAATAGTGTACTTCATATTGATCACTGCAGTAGACGTAGCTATATGGGTTATATCCTGCCAAGGATATAACAGCTGGTCAGATTCCAAAGATTGAAGGCACCTTCCATGCACTCAAACTGTCAGGCAGCTCAAGCTGAGCTGACTAAAAGTCAAGTTTGGGTGCAAAGCCCTTCAGAGCTTTACTGCTGCCAAAGTGTATGTTCCTCTAAGGCTTTTGAGGATCAACTGTCAGCTTGTGTTTTCATTAGCTAGGCAGATAAGTTCCCTTTGGGGAAAAAACACTTCCATTTTCTTATTGTTTTACTGATGTTTTATTACTTTCCTTTTCAGAAAAGTTATTTTAAAGCTGGGAGTGTTGTGTTTTAATGAATCGTCTCAAGACTGTAATGTACTTTTAAATAGATCACTCTGTTTCTGTCTGTTTAAAAGTAATCTTATCTAACTGATAAACTATTTTCTCTGGAGAAATTATGTTTATTGTAAGGTGGTGAGGCTGCCATAGTGTTTAAAAGTGCTTTTTACAATATTTTTTCTATCAAAAAAGTAACTTTTGTGGACTGGTAGTTTTACTGGCATTGTTTTTTGGTTTTCTCAAGGACAGAGGCACCATTTTTGGCTTGAACATGGAACAGATTGTTACTCCTGACTCTTCCTCCTAGCCACAAAAAGAAAAAGATAAGCAAACAGCTTATGCCACCAGCTAGCAACTTGCCTCAGTCGCATGTGGGTGACCCTGCTGTGGCCATTTGTTGTACCTCAGACCACTCCTCTTTTACCTCAGAACTCTGGTGTAGCACCTACAGCCACTATGGACTGGGGATAGCCATGTCCCCTGCAGCTGTTGGGGTCCCCCATCAGTGGGCAAGGGAGAACCACTCTTGTCAGTCCTGGGAGAGGGAACAGGGAAGCTTTCCTTGTTGTGTTAGAATGCTTTGCTCATTACTGGGGAAGCAGTGGCTGACATTAGTAACACAGTTGGCCCCATGTTTTCTAGATTCACAAATCTGAATCTTAACAGAAAGATGCAGGGATGGATTCAGGGTTTTGTCCTCAGATTTCTGATTCAGAGAGGATAGCTCTCTTTCTGATTCTCCCTGTGGGGTTTTCTCTTTCTCAGAGTCTATTGCTAGAATGTCCCAGCGTTTTCAGTTGGAGAACGGTTTCTCAGTCCCCCAAAAAATAGTATGAGTTATTACAGAAGGATTTTACAGAACCTACACCCATTCCTCCTGTCCTGTCTGCTTAGGTGATGTCTGCCTGCATTCTTTCTGATAGCCAGCCAGTTGTCCCTAAAAGTCAGAAAGGATGTATAAAGTTCCACAGTTTTTTAAATTTTTATATACCATTCTCAAATCTGACCCAGCAGCTATAGTCTTAGCTGACTTCTCTGCTGCTAAGCACTTAGTTAATTCCAGTCCTACTCTTTCTAATAAGGGTGGAAAAAATTATTGATGGGTATGGGAACAAAGTGTATATTTCTGTAACTTTGAATTTCAGACTCGTATGTTAAAGTTTATTGTGATGTACTGTGAAAGTATGAGGACTGTTTTATTTACAATTTCTTCTTGTGAAGAAATATCTGCGCTGAATTAGTTTTGGCTGTTGCACAGGTCACTTCTCATTGTTTGCTGTATGTGTATTACTCTGTTCAAACTCCTTCCAGGGCTATGGCAGCTGGCATAGTTTTAAGGAGGTTTGCTTGGTACATTCTCTGAATCTTCCAGATAATGTTAAAATGAGATTTTAAATTCTCCCTTGGATAGTGTTTGGCCCAGTGATGGCGAACCTGTGACATGCCATAACATTTTGGGTGACACACCAGTATTCCCCAACACCCGAGTTACCAAAGAACTGATTTTGCATTTGTTGCTTGTGTGAAAGTGCATTGAATTATTTTGTGCAAGGAGACAATTCAACAACATGGCTGCAGGGGTAATAAAAGTTATTAACCTCAAAGACTATTCCGGTATTCTTTCTCGATAGTCTGCAAAGGGCAGTGCTGACTTTATTTTCTCTTCATAGTTACATTTCTGCATAGAGCAAATAGTCTGCATTTCTAGTAGTGTGCTGTTTTACATTCCTCTCAACTGTCCCTCTTAATCCCTCCTTAAACTGGCAAGTTTTTTACATTTAATAGTGACAGTAATTAGATTTATAGACTAATTTTACTTCAGAAAATGTATAAAGTTATGTTGTCCTATTTCACCTTCATTCTTGTTGGTTGGGTTCAGAGTTGAACCTCGGCTCTGACTCTGCTGCAAACCAAAGCTCGAGAGCTTCTACTGGCTTGAGGCTACAGCCTATCCCATGATGCTTAACGGCTGTTCCCAGATCTCATTTGCCACTTGAAGCATCGGGATTGTCTTCGCTGGCTGAAGCTAGTAATTACATTTATTGTATACTTTTACTATATTTTTTTCTCAATATCTTCATATTAGACTCTATTATACCTCCCCAATCCAAGTAGAGTGCTCGTGTGTGTGTGTGTGTGTGTGTGTGTGTGTGTTGTTATTACTTGGGTGTGTCTTCGGTTGTTCTCCTTGGCCCTTGTTTTTTTCTTATTCCCCTCAAAGAATCCATTTAAATTAGATGATTCTTTCTATTTAGCCCCTTTCTTATTTATTTATTTATTTGATTTTATATTTGTTGACCTGTTTTGTCCGACTGGGCTACAAATGCCCATTTTCAGCAGAGGCCCGAGAAGAAAAGCTTCAACTGAAAATAGAAATTTTACATATTGAATACATATAGAAATGCATTCATCAGTACCACAGATTACTGCATTACAGTGCCACGCATTACATTCATCAGTACCACACATTATTGCATTACAGTCATACATTAAACCGTGGCAAGTGAAATATATATAGAAATGCATTCATCAGAGGGATACATTCATAATTACATATTATATACATAATAGTGCAATAGTTACATAGCTGAAATATTTTACTAGTTATGTTTGTACAGTGATGTACCAACAGGAGAAGATAAAGTAGTAAGTTTGTTTATTGAAGGGAAGGAAGAGAGAAGAGAAGTAGAAGGTTATAGGGGAGTGTTTACGGGGGATAATTACATTGGCAAGTCCATTTTTCATGAAGGTATTTTTTGTAGCTGTTTTGAATTGATTGTTTTGAATTGATTGGTATGTTCAAGGGATCTTATATCTAGTGGTAGGCTGTCCAGGCTATGGACTAGGTGACCCATTTTTGGTCCTTGGTTTGTAGATTTTTAGTAGGCCTTGTTCAGAACTGCGGAGTAATCTAGTGGGTAGGTAATGAGAGATTAGAGATGAGATAGTGAGACAGAAAGAGGGTTTAAAGAGAATGGAATGAATAATCTGAAACTGATTATACTGAAGCAGGTTAGGTAACTCTAGCCAATTTAGTTCTTTTAGTGAGAGACAGTGATGGGACTTGTAAGAATTTTGGGCAGCAAATCTGGCAATCCTGTTATAAGTTGTTTCTAACTTGTTTAGTAGTCCAGTGTTGAGGCTGGTGAGAATTTGGGAGCTATAAAGTAAAGTGAGTAAGAGGTAGGCATTTGAAAGGGTTAGTTTTGCTAAGATATTTTTTGTTTCTGTAGAGGAGACTTAGCTTGAGATGTGTTTTTCGGATACAATTATTGACGTGTAAATCAAAGTTTAGTCTATCATCAATAGTAACACCTAAGAGTTTTATACTGGTGTCTACTTGTATTTGAGTATTATTTTGTGACAGTATGGAAAAGGAAGACTTGATGTGGCTAAGGATTTTAGGGAGAAAGAGTAGTAATTTGGTTTTCTTTGAATGAAGGATACGTTGGTTTTCAGATAGCCAGTTTTCTACAGAGTTAAAAGAGGACTGTGTCTGATTTTAGTTGAGTTGGTGATTCAGCAATAGTGATAAGTGTAGAATCATCTGCATATTGTATCTGAGGATACAGGACAGGAAGAGTAGAGAAGGTTGGTAAAGATGTTAAAAAGAAGTGGCCCAAGGATGGAGCCTTGTGGAACACCCGTTTTAGCAGGAAGAAGAGGAGAGAAAGCTGAGAGCCATTTGACTGATTGGAGTCTATCAGAGAGATAGCTGTTAAACCAAGATACGGTGGATGGAGAGAATTGTAAGTTTGCTAGTTTAAGGAGAAGAAGTTTATGAAAGATTGTATCTAAGGCTTTAGAGAGGTCAATGGAGAGTTACCGAGGGATGCACTCGTCCATGATTGGCCCCTGGGACTTCTTTATGCTTTTCCCCCATTTCTATTGATTCTGAAGGTTATTCAGAAAGCCAAGTCATTGAGTCCAAGTTTAATTCTCATTGCTTTTTATTGGCCTCATCAGATTTGGTTCCCCTTCCTTTGGCCTCACCTTCAGGAGGACCCGTGGATACTGGACCCAGTGCCGGATCTTCTGACACATCAGTCAGAAACATTCCATCCTGCTCTTCAGAGCCTGAAGCTGACAGCTTGGTTACTCCACTTCCAATCTTAGCCAGACTTCCAGAATTATCCCCTGCAGTACATCACATTCTGGTTTCCTCACACAAAAAGACGACTAGGAAACTTTAAGCAAGCAAATGGAAGAGGTTCTCTTGCTGGGCAGACAAAAAACATATAGATCCTTTTACAGCCCCTATACCTTCAATTTTGGAATTTCTAACAGAAGTCTTTAATCAAGGAGCAGTGGCAGCCACTATTCGAGTACAATTAGCTGCTATATCAGATTATCATGTGGGAGACCTTGGAGCCAATGTAATGTCCCATAGATTATGCAAAGCTTTCCTCAGGGGTACCTTTCTATTTAGACCACCCTTAAGAGAACCTCCTCCCCCATGGGATCTAAATTTAGTATTATCATCTCTGATCCTTCCTCCCTTCAAACCAGCAGCCTCTTGTCCACAAAAAATTTTATTTTGAAAACAGTCTTTCTAACAGCAATTACTTCAGCTAGGAGAGTTCCTGAATTGCAAGCATTGTCTATCCGTCCTTCATATTTGATTTTCCACAAAGATAGTTTCCCTCAGAACAAATCCTTCCTTCTTACCAAAAGTTTGTTCTGAAGCAAATTTAAACCAATCTATAGAATTGCCTGTGTTCTTTCCTAATTATGGCAACAAGGCAGAATATAAGTTTCACCAATTGGATGTGCATAGACAGTTGTGTTTTTACTTGTACAGGACCAAAGATATCAGAAAGTCAGAGCAGTTGTTTGTTTCCTGTGCAAAAAACAAAAAGGCTTGGCAGTCTCAAAAGTTACTTTGTCCAAATGGCTTACTAAGACCATCACCTATGTCTGTAATTCTCATAATAAAGAACCACCAGGGAAAGTAAAAGGACATTCAACTAGAGCGGTGTCTACCTCCATTGCCTTTCAATCCAGACTTCCATTGGATTCAATTTGTGCTGCTGCTAAATGAGTTAATCCTCACACCTTTCTCTCTCATTGCAATGTAGATGTGGCCTCTCGGAACAGGGCATCCTTTGGTTCCACTGTCCTGAAGAGTTTATTCCCTTGAGCCACCCAAGAAAAAGGTGCAGGGGACTCTATCCCAACCAGCGAGAATGAAGGCGAGATAGGACAACCTAACATAAAGAAGTTATGTACTTATCATAACGTTCCATGTTTGTTGTCCAGTATCTCGCCTTCATTTTTGCATCCCACCCATCCATCCCCCCTCCTGGAGGATCTAGCGGACTTTACAGTTGGCCAATATGGTCTGACTCCCTTCTTGCCTCTTTACCTTTATAACTAATATATTTCATAAAAATTTCCTTTTTGTATGCTAGCATACTGTAGGGAGTAAAATGCTGAACAATTAAACCAAGTAAAAACGAACAAGGACACCAGGCAACCAAAACTCTTCTTTACCAGTTTAATAAAGCGCTTTTCGTCATACAAGGTTGAATGACTTCTTCAGATAAAAATAAGGAACACAAGTGCTTGCTATTTATATGTTTTTCTACCCCTTCCAGTTCAATTAACTCCAATTCAATTAAATTAAATTGATTAATTCATCCAGTAAGTTGTTGTAACTTTCAAACATTTAAAGGGGTATTTCGTCAGCAATTATAGCTCTAACTCACAGCTCAATGGATAGTATACATATATATCCTTGTAAGTGCCTTTATATATCTTATACTAACTTTGTATGACTTTCAAAATAAAAATATAAATATCCATTCTATTTAACCATACAAAAATAAATGCAAAACATATAGAAATACATTTTAAAACATTATTATGCAGTAAAAACTGCTTGGAAAGTTTTTTAAAAACTATTTATCTTATACCCTATACTTCCTATATTAAATAAATAAGCCAGGAGTATGGAGTCATCTCTTTAAGCTTCTAAGCTTCAAGAGGCATGAAATGTTGCAATGGTCATTTAGACCTGGTTCCATAAAGGCATTGGTTTTAAATTGCCATGATAATTCTCGTTCCTCTAAAAGTAAACTAAAAGGGCCCCTTCTACTGTCTATTTGTGTTTGATCCAAGCCTATGAATTTAAAAGTGTGATTAGGGAAGGATAGAATATGCTTTGCTAATGCATTATCTGCTTTCATTCTAGAGATAGCATTAATATGTTCATATATTCTATCTCTCATTCTCCTCTCTGTCTTCCCTATATAAAAACTTGTACAGTTTGAACACAAGGCCCCATATACTATTGATTTGGAATTACAATTAAAATTGTACTTTGATACATATGTCTTATTATTTATCACATGTTTGTTACCTCTTTTTATATATTTACAATAGTTACAGTTTCCACAGCCATATGATCCTTTAACATCACCTTTCCCCCTTATTGATTTACTTTCTAGTAGGGTCTTTAAATTCTTACCCTTCCTAAATGTTACTTCGGGGACTGAGCCTAGGGCTGTGGAACATTTCCTATCATACAAGAGTACTTTCCAATTTTTATATAGAATGTCCCTTATGATGTTACTTTCCATACTGAAAGTCATTATATAGCTAGTACTTCTATCTTTAGTTGTAATACTGCTAATATTATTGCTTCCAGTGTTCGTCCCCTTGTTTAACTCTCCACAAAGCTCTGTTATTATACCCTCTTCTACAGTATTATTTGGATTCAATAAAGGTAAAATAATCCCATTCTCTCTCTTAGTATTAACCTCTTCCAGTATATTAGTTAGAAATGTTTTAGGATAACCTCTATGGATGAACATTTTTGCTAGTAACTTACATTCCTGTATATAATCCTCATCACGTGTGACCATGCGGGCTGCTCTAATTATCTGTCCCTTTACTATGGCTTTTTTCTGTGCTTTGGGGTGATTACTCGTATAATGCAGAACAGAGTTACAATATGTCTCTTTTCTATGTATTTTTGCATAAAATTGTTTGTTCACCTTATCTTTGACCAGGGTAATGTCCAAGTAATCAATTTTATTCTCATGGAATTCAGATGTAAATGATAGAAAATTAGTAGTGTTATTTAAATATTCTACCAAGTCTAGTCCTGTATTCTTATCTCTACATAGGCAGATAAAGATATCATCCAAATATCGTGTATAATACACGATAATGGATTTAAATTGTTCCATGTTAAGAATAAAATTATTCTCCCAGTAAGCCAAAACTATGTTTGCAAAGCTGGCCCCTACTGGGGACCCCATAGCCACTCCACATTTTTGCAAGTATAATTCCTTGTTAAATAGGAAGTAATTGTTGGTTAGAATAATATCCAACAATGTTGTCACTAAGTAAACTTCATTACTGGTAGCCCCTTTCTTAACCAGGTATATATTCACCCATTCCAATCCTATATCATGTGGGATTGAGGTATACAAGTCTACCACATCTATTGTTAGAAAATTGTAGTCTTCCTTGTATTCTAAATCATTTACTTTGCTTAAGAAAGCCCACGAATCTTTACAAATTTGGGTTTCATTAGCTAGATATTTTTTTAAAATATTATCTACTAGTTTTGCGCTACCATATGTAATGGAATCCCTTCCATCTATAATTGGTCTAAAAGGGGGTTTACACAAGTTTTTGTGGATCTTAGGTGTAGCAAAGAAAACAGGTATTTTGGGCCATTCTGTTTTTATATAATTCTACATGTCTATATCAATGTATCCTTCTATGAAGAGGTCACTAAAATAGCCTTTAATTTGCTGGTATGCTCTATTCACTTCATTAATACTTGATTTTTTATATGCCTCTTTATCCAAAATTGAAGAGACTCTGTTATTATAATCACAGATGTCGAATAGGGTTAATCCCCCTCCCTTATCAGGTTTTATTGCTCTGACATTTAATGTTTTAAAAAGTTGAAGGAAAGCTTTTTCATCTGGAGTAATATTCGATGCTCTACTAATATTGTTCAAAAATAAATTACTTTTTTTGTTTGCCAAATTTCTTAGATCTAATTCCATAATTGCCTCAAATAGTTGAAGAGCTGGGTGTAATGGAGGGTTAGAATCACTAGGGATATAGTATGTAGGTCTAACATATTCATTATTACCTAGTAACAGTTTCAAGTTAAGCTTCCTAACAAAAAGTTTCAAATCTTTGATGTTTTCCACCAAGTCCATATGTTGGTTTGGTATAAAATTATACCCTTTAGATAAAAGTTCCACAAAACTAGGGTCAATGTCCAAGCTTGAAAAATTATAGATGGTGAAGTCGCCCCCCCTATTTTTAATAATTTTTGGTAATTCTACAGTAAGAATTACCTCCTCAGTTTGTTCAGGGGGCGCTTGTTGTTTTTTTGGAGACCTTGATTGTAAGCATTTGTCTTCGGGATAGCCCCTTGGTATACATAGTCGAAATTATCCAAAGAGTCCATGTTGTTCTCATCTGGTCTCTCTCTGTTATTTCTCAAGCGGTTTGCCCATGTGCTGTTATTTGCATCATGTGTATTCCTTTGGTTAGGAACAGTCTTTCTGTTGTTTATACTTTCATCATTATCCACCTCTCCACTAGAGTCATTGTCCATCAAGGTGACATTAGAATTAAAAGAGCTAGTTTGTGAAGGGGGTGGCTTGGGATATGCTGTACCATTTGCATATGCCAAGCGATCTCTGTTCATTTTTTTATTTTTATTCATTTTCAGTCTGTCAAGCAATTGGTCTATGGTAATAAATGACCTATCATATTCAAACTTATAGCGAGGAAAGTCTGAATTAGCTAGTATATCAGCATTCAATTGCTTCACTTCATTTGATAAATCAATTACTTGTAGTCCATAATGTTTTACCATCAGTTTTAACAGTCCTAGCCCCTGCATGTCAAAGAAAGCCAACAGTTCTTTATGGAAAAGTGAATTAGCTATTAAGCCCGTAGGGTAAACATGGTAACGTAACCCCTTAGGTATTAAATTCTCATTGATGCACTCGTTTAGGTAATTTATTTCCAGTTGTAACTTTTTAATTTTCACAAGTTTATTGTCCAGTAATTTCAATTTGCTCGTTAAATTGACTGAACTAACCTGTGTTTCATTGGCGTCTTCTGCCGAAAATCCCCTGTTGTTCCGGTGCTTCAGTTGTACTTTGCTGGTATCTGTTAGCCATGTATTAAAACCGGGAGTTCCAATAAGCTCTCCGACGCCTTCTCCTTCTGTCGTTGCCATAATTCTACTACTCCTGTAGTTAAAATCGTTGGAAGTATTAGAGTTAGAAGCAGTTCCATTACTCGCCCGATTAGCGTTATGTACGCTACCTCCTTCTATAGGGGAGTCGCGAGGACGCTGGGCTGGTGTAATATCCATTTCCGTATTATCACTACTTGAAGGAATAGCTGTATCTAAAGCTATGCTAGACTCCAGTCTAGCTGCCAAGTTGTCCACACGCTGTGAGAGAGCCAAAATGAGTGCTGTAAGATTACCTTCATTATTTGAATTTGGTGTTTGATCCAATAACGGCTGGCTGTTATTACTTTCCGTATCCATCATGTTAACTGTTTGTATAGAGTCAAGAGAAGTTTCTGCTGCCATGGAAATCACAAGACCACGAACCAAGTAAAATGCTGAACAATTAAACCAAGTAAAAATGAACAAGGACACCAGGCAACCAAAACTCTTCTTTACCAGTTTAATAAAGCGCTTTTCGTCATACAAGGTTGAATGACTTCTTCAGATAAAAATAAGGAACACAAGTGCTTGCTATTTATATGTTTTTCTACCCCTTCCAGTTCAATTAACTCCAATTCAATTAAATTAAATTGATTAATTCATCCAGTAAGTTGTTGTAACTTTCAAACATTTAAAGGGGTATTTCGTCAGCAATTATAGCTCTAACTCACAGCTCAATGGATAGTATACATATATATCCTTGTAAGTGCCTTTATATATCTTATACTAACTTTGTATGACTTTCAAAATAAAAATATAAATATCCATTCTATTTAACCATACAAAAATAAATGCAAAACATATAGAAATACATTTTAAAACATTATTATTATTATACCATCACCTATGTCTGTAATTCTCATAATAAAGAACCACCAGGAAAAGTAAAAGGACATTCAACTAGAGCGGTGTCTACCTCCATTGCCTTTCAATCCAGACTTCCATTGGATTCAATTTGTGCTGCTGCTAAATGAGTTAATCCTCGCACCTTTCTCTGTCATTACAATGTAGATGTGGCCTCTTGGAACAGGGCATCCTTTGGTTCCACTGTCCTGAAGAGTTTATTCCCTTGAGCCACCCAAGAAAAAGGTGCAGGGGACTCTATCCCAACCAGCAAGAATGAAGGCGAGATAGGACAACCTAACATAAAGAAGTTATGTACTTATCATAATGTTCCATGTTTTTTGTCCAGTATCTCGCCTTCATTTTTGCATCCCACCCATCCATCCCCCCTCCTGGAGGATCTAGAGGACTTTACAGTTGGCCAATATGGTCTGACTCCCTTCTTGCCTCTTTACCTTTATAACTAATATATTTCATAAAAATTTCCTTTCTGTATGTTAGCATACTGTAGGGAGTACTCTCTCAAATGAGATCTGGGGAACAGCCACTAAGCATCATGGGATAGGTTGTAGCCCTGAGGCAGTTGAAGCTCTCGAGATTTGGTATGCGGCCATGTCGGAGCCGAGGTTTGGCTCTGAACCCAACCAGCAAGAATGAAGGCGAGATATTGGACAACAAACATGGAACGTTATGGTGAGTACATAACTTCTTTTTAATTCACATTCATTTTTTTCTGTCAGTATCTCAAATTAATAGTACTAGTAGTTTAAAACTGCCATGTCTGTTATTTTTAGATTTGTCCCTGATTCTGTTGGGATTTATCCCTGATGTATTGAGAGCCATGCTGTTTTATTTATTTTTATTTATTTATTTATTTTTTTGTTTGTTTGTTTGTGGGTGACACTGAAGCAGAGTCAAGTTAGGCATTTTCCAGATTTGTGACACTCTGAACCCAAAAGGTTGGCCATCACGGGTTTGGCCTCTCTGCTACAGAGGAGATCAAAAAGTGCAACGAAAGGAGCAATCTCATTCAATGAATCTCAAGATTTTTCAACCTCATTTTTCAAGTTGTCCAAGGGATTTTCTGTTTCCTCATCCAATTTCAGAAAAAAATAGAATAAACTGTCTCAACAGAATTCCGGTAAACAGATGTTTAAGAAGAAGTGGCAAGAAGGTTCCAAAGGAAGTCTCAAACCTCCCAAACCTACGAACTCCAACAAGTTTGAATGATTACTCAAGAAATCTTGTGACCCCTTCCCAGCTTGGCCTTCTTTCCCTTCCAGTTTGAAACTTCATTTTTCTCTTTGGTAACAGATTGTTTCAGACAAATAAGTTCTGAAAAATCATTCATCTGGACAACAGATGTTAGTGGGAGGAAATTCCTCCTTTCTGGGGCGAGGGTCATTCCTCATCCTGCAGACCAGACTGTTTTGTTTCCTCCTGTTCTTCATCACATACTGTCTCAAGAAGTGATAGAACTAGTTCCTCAATCCCAGGTGGGGAAGGTGTTTTATTGGGTCTATATTAGATTAACGAAGTTTCAGAACTTCGAATACCATATGGTCGACACCATATGATCGAAGTTCTGAAACTTTGAAAATCTAAAAAAAAAAAAACCCAGAAAAACAAAAGTAAGTGCTTTAAACAGGGGGGCTGCACCCCACTGCACCCCCCAACCCACACTACTTAAATATACCAACTCCGAGATTGTGCTACAGCATAGGAAAGGGAAATCTTCCCTTTCCATGCCATTCTCTGTTAAATTGCGATCTTGGAGTTGGTATATTTAAGTAGCAGGGGGTGTGGGGGCAGCAACACTTTTAACTTACTTTCCTTTGTTTTTTTTTTTGTTTGTTTTTTTTAGATTTTCAAAGTTTCAGAACTTCGATCATATGGTGTCAACCATATGGTATTCGAAGTTCTGAAACTTTGTTAATCTAATATAGACCCATTTTATTAAGGATGCTCCTAGTCCCAAAGAAGGAAAATGCTTACAAACCAGTTCTGGATCTTTCCTTCCTAAACTTGTCTGTGATAGTGCCCAAATGTAAAATGTCACTTCATAACCTGTTGCCTCTTCTTACTCTTTCAAGTATCCTGGTATCTCTAGACTTAAAAGATGCTTATCACATTCATGTTCATATAGACTTCAGGCATTTCTTAACCTTATCAGATGTTCTTCATGTTTCACTGTTGCAGTCATTACATTTGGGTAATCTGCTGGCAGGTTGCCCTCTGTCAGCCTGATTAACAAAGTCTTGGGTCCTGCGTCAGTTGCTGTCCCTTCTTCCATGACATCAGGGGTATAAAACATGCAGCTGATGCCATTACATCAGTCTTTCTTGCTGCACAGTGCCCGAAGCAGAAGCAGTTCGCAAGTGCCAGTCGGCTGTCTCCTGAAATTTTCGTTTTCGAGTTTCAGAACTGAAGTCTTCAACTAAAAGCTAAGTACCCCGTTGGGGAAACTTTTTCTTGCTCCTTACCGATGTCAGTAAAAGTTAATAATTGCATTACTTGTGGGAAGCAAATACCTCATAAGGATTTTCATTTGTACTGTATTCCTTGCCTAGGCCCTGACCACAGCGTGCCTTGCTGTCAGTTTTGTGCTAAATGTAATCAATGCACAATTAAATGTTTTTGCTTCTAAATATTTTGGCTCAAGATTTTACTATCCAGAAATGTCGTTGATTAGCAATCCGACTACCGAAATACCTAAAAAATGCAAAGAAAAAGACAGAGACAGACCGTCGAGGTCCAAAACCAACGACACTGCTTCTCCTAAGCCAGTCGCCGGTTTGCCGGTACTCAGTGAGGCGCTTTCGCAGCCCCTGATACCCGCTACTTCTGATTCGCAGGCCTCTACTGAGACCCATTCAGAGTCCAGTATGCCGCAAGATGCTTCAATTATGGAACCCGTGGATGTCTCTACCTTAGATGGGTCCGGAGCCGCTGTGCAGGCACCAACTTCTGAGGGTGTTTTCAGGCCTACAGATTTGTATATTAGATCAATGCCATCTTCAAAACTAAGGCCAGAATCTAAATCTATGTCTAAAAAAATGATGCCTGGGCCACATGTGCAGGCTCCTATGCCTAAAAAACAAATGATCAAAATGGCTGAAGATTTAATTACTCTGATCATGGGTAGCCAACCCCCTCCTTCTAAGAGGCCTAGGCAAGACATTGATTATGAATCTTCTGAACAGGATTCTATTTCTTCTGACTCTTCCAATGAACAGGATTTGTCTATTCCTACTTATGAGGACTCTGATGCAGAGGATTCCATTCCTTCTGCCTCTCCCCCTGAGGATTTTTCTGTTGGGGAAACTTTACATGCCTTAAGGGAACATTTCCACTGGGAAAGTCAGGATTTCTCTGAATCTAAAAAGAGACTTGGGGATTTTCTTCTACTTCCTCAGCATAGGCCTTTGGCTATACCTCCTGTTCTAGACATTGTTGATGATGTTTTTTCAGAATCTAGTATGACTCCTGATTCTCTGCCTCTGGCTCCTTGTAAGCCAGACAGATACTACAGGGCTCCTGACTCCCATAAATTCCTTTTCAAAAACCCTGTTGCTGATCCTGAAACCATTTCTCAGGGTCCCAAGGGCATTAAGACCTCTTCTGCCAAAAATCCTACTCCTTCTGATAGAGATTCCAGGACACTGGATAGATGGGGTAAGAAAGTTTACACATCTGCAACCTTGTCAATTTCATATGCTTAAATATCAACAGCATATCATGGGGCTACTTAAACAGTAAATTATGTTAATCTCTGACTGTGTGGAAAACAAAGAATTGCAGGATTTATTGCATTCAGCTGAACAAGTTGGAAAACATACTTTGCAATGTGGTTTTGATTCCTTGGAGGCCTCTTGCAGGGCTGCTGTAACTGGATCTGTGCTAAGAAGGCATGATTGGCTCAAAGAGCAAACTCTGCCTGACCATGTTAAAGCAAAATTGTTGGAAGCTCCTTTACAACAGGACTGTCTCTTTGGTAATAAGGCTGAAGAAGTGTTAAAAAAGATGGAAGATAAAGCTAAATCTATGCAAACTGTGAAAGATTTCTTACAAGTGCAACCTCCAAGATTTAGTAAGCAAGGGCCTACTAAGAACTGGTCCTTTCCAGTCCCCTCGAGAGCCGCTCAAGTCAAATCAAGACATTCCAAAGGCTCCAGGTTTCAGTCACAAGGAACTTTTAGAACAAAACAATGGGGTACCTCCACCTCCAAATCTGGAAGCAATCACCAAGCACTTACCTCTTGGCCTCCCCTTTGGGGGGAAAACTAGCATTTCATGCACAAAACTGGCAACTTATTACCCAGGACAAATGGGTTTTAAATATAGTATCCCAGGGAAACAGATTTCACTTCCACATGTTGCCAATCCCAAACGGATGGCCAGATCTGACCCCAAATCAGTGGGCAGAGGCCCAGAAACAAGTTCTGTCCCTCATGAACATGGGGGCTATTCAACCAGTTCCAGAAGAGGAAAAGGGACAAGGTTTCTATTCCAAACTTTTCCTGGTACCCAGAAAAGACAAATCATGGCGTCCAATTCTGGACTTATCCACTTTAAACACATTTCTGGACATACCAGAATTCAAGATGCTGACTCTTCAACAGTTACTACCTATGCTAGGCAAAGATGCCTGGCTGGTAACTCTCTAGACTTAAAAGAGGCATACCTGCATATCCCAATCAGGGAATCTTGCAGAAGATACCTCTGTTTCAAAGCAGGCTACTTGCATTACCAGTTCTCTGCACTGCCCTTTGGCTTATCTACTGTGCCCAGAGTCTTCACAGAGTGCCTGGCACCAGTTTTGCAGGCAAAGACATATTCAAATATATCCATACCTGGACGATTGTCTAATTCCAGCAGAAAACAAGGACATTCTTCTAAAGCATCTGGCATTTGTAAAAAGGGTTCTAACTTGTCTAGGGTACACCATAAACAAAAAGAAATCACAACTGGTACCCTCTCAAAAAATTACCTTCCTGGGTGCAAGCTTGAATACAACTGCCCAAATGTTTTACCTTATGCCAGAAAAGCAAATTCAATTGATGACTTACTTCAAACAGGTGGCCACAAAAACCCTGCTATCTGCAAGACAAATTCTGCAGGGCTTGGGGTACATGGTCTCCTGCATTCTTCTAATTCCATATGCAAGACTGCATATGAGGAAGCTTCAGTGGTACTTAAAACGTTTATGGAGTCAACATTGTCACAGCCTGGAAACAATGATTCCTATTATACCTTGCCTGCAACTGGAGTGCCTATGGTGGGCAGAGGCCTGCCACCAAAACAAGGGACTGCCATTCACTCCACCCCCTGCCGCCCAAACCCTAACAACAGACTCATCAGACTATGCTTGGGGGGCTCATCTGGCAGGGAAGTGCATTCAGGGCAAATGGAGCCCTAATCAAATGCACCTACATATCAATCAGAAAGAGATGCGGCTGTACAGAATGCTCTGACAGCCTTCAAGGACTACATTCATCCAGGACAACTACTGATAAAGACAGACAACACCACCGTTATGTGGTACATAAGCAGGGGGGTACACATTCCTACCCACTTTGCAGACTAGCCATGGCATTGTGGAACACGGCCTTGACCTATCACATACAACTACAAGCTCAATTCCTGCCAGGAAAGCTAAATACACTGGCAGACGAACTAAGCAGAAATCTTATGGACCCCCACAAATGGAAACCGGGGCCACAAGTTTTCAACATGTTGACACGCAAATGGGGGAACCCAGACATAGATCTTTTTGCCTCACCCCAGAACTATCAGTTGGACAAATTCTGCACAAGAATTCATCACAAAAACTTGGAAAGTGGATGTTATATCGTTCAGCTGGAAAAACCTATCAGTCTATGCTTTTCCCCCTTCTGCCTCTGCTCTCCAAAGTTCTACTAAAAGTCAAACAGGATAAACCAAAAATGATTCTGATTGCTCCAGATTGGCCTCGCCAGCACTGGTACCCACTCCTGCGCAATGTGTAACACCTTCCTCCGTGGCACCTGCCTCAGACACCTTACCTACTGTCTCAGCAGAACTTCCAAATTCTGCACACTCAGCTCCAAACTTTGAATCTTGCAGCATGGCTAATCAACTAATTTCACCCTTGGCATCCCTCAGCAAACCAGTGATGGATGTAATTTTGGAGGCTAGAAGACCTAGTACTAGAAAATCTTATGCTGACAAGTGGAAAAGATTCTGTGCCTGGAATCAATCACAAGGAATAAGCACAGCAATGCCCAATATTCCTCAGATTCTGCAATACTTAACTGAGATGCTTCACAAGGGCTTATCCTTTTCTTCCATAAAAATCCATGCCTCTGCCATTTCAGCTCATTACAACACAAAACCTCCCCTCTTCTCTCATCCTCTGCTAAAGCAGTATCTCAGAGGGGCCAAAAATTTAAGATCTCCCAGGAGAGCACCAACACCTGCATGGGACCTCAATTTTGTTTTGGAAAAACTCACTCTCCCTCCTTTTGAGCCAGCTGCTACTGCAGACCTATAATTTCTCTCCTGGAAAACAGCTTTCCTTTTAGCAGTCACTTCAGCTAGAAGGATTTCAGAATTACAGGCTCTTATAGCAGTGGAGCCTTTCATTATTTTTCATCCGGACAGGGTGGCTCTCAGAGCTAATCCATCTTTCATGCCTAAGGTGTTATCCATTGTGGCTCTTAATCAGACCATTCATCTGCCAACTTCCTTCCCCAATCCACAGAACAAGGGTAAGAGGATTCTGCATTCATTGGATGTACACAGACAACTTAGATTCTACTTAAACAGGATGGAATCTCTAAGAAAATCTGAACAACTGCAGGGGCAGATGGAAAGGCAATTTCAAAGCAGACTATTTCCAAATGGATACGCCATTGTATTCATTTCTGCTATATACACCATGGTAAACCTATCCCCAAGGAAATCAGGTCTCATTCCACCAGGGCTGTATCTACTTCTGCAGCTTTTCTCAGAGGGGTTCCTACCAGAGACATTCTAGAAGCTGCTACCTGGAGCTCAGTTCATACGTTCACCAAGCATTACCATTTACCTCTCTACCCTAAATCCAGAGCTGGCTTTGCCACTGCTGTCCTGCAGGGCCTTATAGCTGCTCCTAATGCTGTATAAATCCATCCTCCCCACCATAGCTTTGGGATTCTACCCAAATGTAATGACTGCAACAGTGAAACACGAAGAACATAGTACAGTTGTGTACACTTACCATAAATGTAGATGCTCAAGTGTATTCACTGTTGCAGTCCTGGTTACCCACCCTCCAGCCCCCAGTTTTTCTCTTACTATACCTCTCCTTTCTTTTACTATGCTTAAAAGCCTTTTTGGGTGTATTTGCTTTTGTTTGGAGGTATATTTTTTGTGTTTTGCATTACATACATATATATATATATATATATATATATATATATATATATATATATTTTTTTGTGTGTTTTTGTTTTTGCTCGTCATTTGGGGGGCACCTGACATCTGGGGCAAGAAAAAACAGATGTAATGGCATCGGCTGCATGTTTTATACCCCTGACGACCTGACGTCATGGAAGAAGGGACAGCAACTGACGCAGGACCCAAGACTTTGTTAATCAGGCCGACTGAGGGCAACCTGCCAGCAGATTACCCAAATGTAATGACTGCAACAGTGAATACACTTGAATATCTACATTTATGGTAAGTGTACACAACTGTACTTTCTCTGCCTTACCCTATGGACTATCCAGTGCATCAGGAGTGTTCACAAAGTGTTTAGCTCCAGTTCTAGCTCACTGCAAGCTACACTTCATCCACATTTTTCTGTATTTAGATTACTTATAATTGCAGAGTCTTTTTCAAAATGTGGGGAATCTCTCTCTTGGGTGAGAGAGCTCTTGCACAAGCTGAGATTCCAAGAGAGCAATCAAAAGTCTTTCTTGACTCCGTCACACAGGATTGTTTTCCTGAGATGTCAACTAAACACCTTACTTCAAAGAGCTTTTCTTCCACAGGAAAAAACAAATAGATCTTTATTTTAGATCTTTTTCTAATTTTTTCCACTCAGGCTTCAGTCACTGTGAAAGAATACCTCAGGATTTTGGGTCTCATGACATCTGTGATTCTCATGATATCCTCTTTGGTCAACACCCTTTATCTTTTCAGATCCCAGTACTGGGGTTTGGCAGAAGAGAAATCACTTGGTGGAGAAGACAGATATTCTTAAATCAAGGTCTCCCCTTCTCCATCCCTGCTCTAAAGCAGTCAGTCACCACGGATGATTTAGACTATACTTAGTGAGCAGTTTCAGGAGAGATAAAAGTGCAGGGAGTGTTGGACATCAAGGGCAGAAGCAATCAAATAAATATCAAGGAGATGCTTGCCCTGATCAATGCACTCATTTTTCTGAAGCGTCTTTGGTCCCCAGGACCTTGTCAAGTTGTTAAAGACAATACTATAATCACATGGTACATCAACAAGCAAGGGGAACCAGGTCGTACCACCTCTGCAGATTAACCACATTAGCTTGAGATATAGCTTCACAGTCGCACTCTACATCCTACATTCTGTCAGAGCAAAAGTGCATAGCAGACAAGCTGAGCAAGACAAGGACAGAACTTCATGAATGGAAACTAGATCAGGGGGTGTTCCAAGGTATAATCCATCTATGGGGAGGGGGTCACTCATGTAGACCTCTTTTCCTCCTCTCTGAACAATCAGCTGACAAGATTCTGCTCAAAGACTCCATGCAGGAAAGCCTGGAAGACAAATACATTTTCTTTTCTTTGGACAGGAATGTTCCTGTATGCTTTTGCATGCTTTCCACTAAAATCTAGCATACTTATGAATATTCAGAATAAATCTTCCAAAATCATTGCGGTTGACTCCCTTTTGGCCCATTCAGCAGTGATTCTCCCTTCTTTTGGAAATAACCAGGGGCAACTACTACAAGTTTCCTCACAGACTGGATCTGCTTACACAAGAACAGGGGTGTTTGATACACCCCAACACCAAAAAAACTTCAGTTGACTGCCTCATTGATTGGGTCTTAATTCTATTTAGGAACCAGTTTACTGAGGAAATGCAGCATGTATTAATGGAGACGTGAAAACTGTATATTAGTAAATGAAAAAAAAAATTATAATGGGTGCCAACATAACCAGCACCCATTCCAGGCTAGTTGTTCCCTGGTTTTACAATATTTGTGTAAGCTACTATCCTATGGTCTTTCTTACTCCTCTGTCAAGGTTAATTTATCACCCAATTCAATGTTTGCCCATAGATCCTCCTCTTTCTATGCATTCTCATGTCAAAATGTTTTTGAAAGGGGTGATGCACAAGAAGCCTCCAAGAAAGCCAATGGCCCTCTCTTGGTATATTAATTTTGTCTTAGATTCACTATCGTGTGCCATTTGAAGCAGCTACGCTGGTTGGCTTTAGGTTCTTTACATTGATAACAGTTTTACTGATTTTTCTCAGCTCTGCAAGAAGGGTATCTGAGTTGCAAGCTCTTATGGTGAATCAACCCCATCTCATTTTACACAGGGACAGAGTTTCTTAGAACTAATCCTTCTTTTATGAATAAAGTGGTATCCGAGTTTAGTTTAAGCCAAACTCTCCCCATTTTCTTTCCCGATTCCAAAAATGAGGGAGAAAAGATACTCCATACCTTGGATGGCCACAGACATTTCTGGTGCTATCTTGGCAGAACGGAATCTTTCAGATTTTCAGATCAGTTGTCCCGTTCTTGTGAAGGTAAGAAGGGACAACCTGTGTCAAAACAGACTATTTCTAAATGGTTGTCTAAAGGTATTACCTTTTGTTATACACACCGCAACAATATTATTCCAGGCAAGAGCAAGGCCCACTTTACCATGGCCTTGGCTTCATCTATAGCTTTTTGAAAAGAGTGGCTTCTAGAAGTATTCTAGAAAATGCAAGTTAGTCCTCATAAATACTTTTACAAAGCCATATAAGCTTGATTCCTTCTCTATGTCTAGATCAGGTTTGACAAGGACCATTCGGCAGGGGCTTCTGGACTCATATCCTTCACCTGCCAAATGTAGTAAGCTAGGGTAATCTTCTCATATAGCTAAGGTTACTGCAGTGGTGATCAGTATGATGAATGTAGTACAATTGTGTATGTTGAAACCATAACAGTAGATGTTCAAATGATCACTGCTGTGCTAGCCGCTCTCTCCATGCACCCCCCCTTGTTTTTAAGTGAGTTTTTTATGCCAGGGTGTGGACATTTTTTTTTTTCCTAGCATTATCCTTTCAGAGCATAGCCTTCCTTTCTGTCCGGCAGGAAAGCTGTGAAGAGCTCAGCACCTAAAATTGTCTTTTAGTCAGCTTAGCTCGAGATGCTTGAGAGTTTGGGTGCATGAAAGGTGCCCTGATGCTTTGGAAGCTGGCCAGCTGTTTTATCATTTGCAGGATATAACCCATATAGGAAAGGATACTATAGCAGTGACCATTTGAACATCTAGTCTTATGGTAAGTTTACTTATTCAGCTGTACTATATTCCATGTCAACTTTAGTACTGTACAGACCATAGTCAATTCTTTATCATACCACAAGTTCATTCATAATTAATGACCAACCATTAATTATCAATAACCGTCCAACAAAAAGGTGGACATGATGAAACCTTCCCATACTTAAGGACATAATAAGCACCTTTCTGTTCTTCTGAAAATGCTAGGGGGGGAAGGGGAACTCTGTCTATACGTCATACCCTTCAAAGACAGACCTAGCCTGATTCCTGTTCTGTGGTGTATGTAGGAGACACCAATGACCCATAGTGTCTTATCAAATTTTTGCCCACCAGACCTTATATTATGCAAAAAATTGAGGCCTGCTCCTCCATCCTATCTTAACAACAAGTACTCATTTTATTCACTATAATGTTCTAGTGCTGACTGTAATTCCTTTGTTTCTGTACTAAGTACTACTTCACTTAAGAGCATGTATCCCCTTTTGTATATTGCTATTTTGTAGTACCTTTAGATGGATAGTATGTTTACTTCTGCTGAGGGGCCTGTGTCTGCCTTGATGAGATCATCTCTCTCACCTCTAAGCCCTTGAGCTACATCACCATGAGCTTGGCTAACAAGGCTTCCTTAGTCATTCCATTATCTAAACACTTCCTAGCTTTGCAGTAGCTTTAATTCTAAATGCCATCTTTGGAACCAACCTGTGATAAATCTGCAACTACTTCAGTCTAACACCCACAATTATATCTGTATATAAATATTGTATAACTTACACACTGTAGTTTTGATACTATCTCCAAGCATTCCAACATGGGTGTTTTAATGTGACAATCCTGTACATGGCCATTCTCATCCACAATATAAGGATCCTAAACCAAATACCCCCATGCAGTAGATATAAAATAGCTATAACATTGTTAATGATCCTAACCCAGGCAGCCTTAGTTTAATCCCCCCCAAAAATTCTACATGACACTAAATTACCTCTGGTCATTACCTTGTTTTTTTCCATAAATGAATATATTTTTGTTTGTCATGCTATCCTAACTATCAGTGTTCTCCTTTTCTTCTCTGTATTTTTTGTTTGTTTGACACTTCTAACCCTTTGGTAAATGTTTCATAGATTATTGCTCACTTGCAAAGTCTTCCTGCATGGCATTACCTCTTAATGTGAAATTAGCCTTTTTTAGATCCCGTCTGTGAAAACAGGAAACTATCCAGGCTTATAAACTGATTTGATTAACCTAATAATAATTAAACTTAACGCATGGAGAAATCATCTAAAATGTCCACTTTGCTTAAACAGATTTTCAAGTTCAGGTCCTTAGAAATCCATTTCACCAGCTACTGTGACTGTAAATATAATAGCTGTGACAGAAGAATATATCTTGTGTCCATTTTCTGCTAAAAAGCATTCCCTGTTTCCTATGTATTGTCAGTGGTTTATTCATATTTTGCCAAGATGACTTCATGCCATGCAAAACAAGCAAGTTCAGTTAAATTACAACACTGACAACTTGCCAGTACCTCTTAACTGCCATCTTACTGACACCCTGGCACTAGCCACTACCTCTTAACTGCCATCTTACTGACACCCTGGCACTAGCCACTACCTCTTAACTGCCACCTTACTGACACCCTGGCACTAGCCAGTACCTCTTAACTGCCACCTTACTGACACCCTGGCACTAGGCACTCCCTCTTAACTGCCACCTTACTGACACCCTGGCACTAGGCACTCCCTCTTAACTGCCACCTTACTGACACCCTGGCACTAGGCACTCCCTCTTAACTGCCACCTTACTGACACCCTGGCACTAGGCACTCTCTCTTAACTGCCACCTTACTGACACCCTGGCACTAGCCACTACCTCTTAACTGCCACCTTACTGACACCCTGGCACTAGGCACTACCTCTTAACTGCCACCTTACTGACACCCTGGCACTAGGCACTCCCTCTTAACTGCCACCTTACTGACACCCTGGCACTAGCCGGTAAGACATTATTTGTATTATTATTATTATCCTACTCTTATTTGCTTACATATGAAGGTATGTATGCATTCATCTGTTTATTTGTAAACATGACTTGAAAAGCACCATTGAGTGGGCCACTGTGCAGAAAATGATCCAGGGGAATATCAATACTATTTATTATTGTTTGTTTTCACTTGGCAGCCACATCTTGTAATCATTTAATATAAAGCAGCTTGAGAAATATAGCAAGAAAGAAAGCACTAATATATGCATAACTGTAGTGATCATTAGGACCATAAGATTCATAGCTATATACATATTTAGTTAAATCCTTTTCATGCACTTAATAACTCTCATCTCCCAAACTGGACAGGGATATACATGATAACCCTGTTGTAAAGTTGTGTCTTGCCATGCAGTCATGAAGAATAGCCTTAAAGCTAGCCAAAGTAGTACTTTAACCTGTAGTGGTAACTGGGTCTTTGTCATATCATCGAAGGATGACCTCAGCGAATAGGATTTCATCAGAAATGCAGTTCATTAAACCCCCACACCGCCTACTAATTATATATACCACACTACAATGGGGAAAAGGCAAATTTTCTTATCCCTACCGTGATGCAGTCTCAGTCAGAATGGTTTGACGAATGGCATGTTCAACAAAATGCCATTCAAAATGCCGTTCGAAAGTGTCATCCATTGATGATATGATATAGACCCATGGTAACTTATTCTACAGGCTAGTAATGCATTTTGTTAAGAACCTATCTACAGTGAATCTTGCTTACTTTCTGGTGTAGATTTAGGTACTTATAGTGGGTGTTTGTAGAGCTACTGGTTTTGCAAAGAAGTGGGAGGCAAAATAGGACTGGGTCTTTCGTGGCTTGAAAAGCAAGATACAGGTCACCTCACTGGTATATAAAGAGCCATGCTAATCTATCTGTCTAATTAAAAGATTTAAGGTCTTTATTTTTCTTAGTTAGAAATCTGTGGGACATTTCCAATTAACCAATATACTTGGATTTGTACATACCAAAGGGGGCACTGAATTAATTGATGGCTCTCCTATGGGAAGAGTACAATGATAGGACAACTTCTCTGGATCTTGAAGATATTCCATTGGAAATCATTGGAAATCAATTGGGTGAGATAGAAGGATTTCCTGACTATGGTGGAAACATGATGATTAAATGAGAGTTATCCCCATAAATACCAAGGTCTTTCACAAATGTATCTGTCTGTGAAGGAGCACTATTTATAACATATGAGGTGGGAACAACTTTTCTGCCAAATGCTACAATGTTATACTTTTTCATTTAGGTTGATACTTTTTGATACACCACGTATGTGCTTATTGCAGCCCTTACTGGAGCTGCTTTGTATCAGTGGATGAGTGGATAATGGTGCCCTATTTGCAGTCATCATTAAATTTAGTTAACCACACTTCTAGAAAATTTCCTTAGATGTCTGCAAAATAAATGTTAAACAGTAGAGAGCATAAAACTGGTCCCTGTGGTACCCCACTGGTTAAAATTTTAAGCAGCAACTTTCACAACCTGAGATTTATTGGATAGTCAAGATACAGTCCAGTGGACAATGTAGGGTTTACTCTAAGCTTTTCTAATTTTTCAATAATACCAACATGGGGGATAGTGTCAGAATCACTGACCAGGTCAAGATAAGCAGTATGAATAGAATGACTACTGTCCACAGCTCCTGTAACCTGTTTCAAATAATAAGCTTACTGAGTTCAGGAGACAGGACCAGTCCTTCCCAAAACTAAACTGATTGGCATCTAGATCAGTTAGGTTGCCTATGTCTGCATAAATGAGATTTGCAATGATACATTCCATTGGTTTGCACATAAGGCTGCTGGGTCTGTATTTACTTGGGTATTCAGAAGGACTACCCTTGTATAGGGGAGTCAAAGTGGCTATTCTCCAAACGTCAGAAACAAGCCCTGAATATAGCTAGGAGTGAAAATTATACACTTTCGACAAGTAAAAAAATATATCAGAGAAGGAGAGAATGTTTTATTTCTCATTCCTTCAGTCTTAGAGTCTTTCTCTGTTTTCCTTTATCTTTTATTCTGCTCCTGATTTTATTCTTTAAAAGGAGATACTGTAGTGATGATCCATCTGGTGTACTCATTTCCTTTCAAGAAGCTGAATGCTTTTGATATAAATGTAAGCAGTGCTATCATAACTCAGCAAGTGTCTCCAACTTTGATTGTTAAACAGTTAAGAAATATTTTTTTTCCATTGATTTGTTTTGAACATTTAACATTTTACTCTAAAGAATAATCAAATAAATATTTTATATAACGTCTTGAGAGCGAATCATTGATCTCCCATATCAACTCCAAAATTATGAATATTATTCAAATCGTATTTAGCTTGCATGATCCTATTTCAATAACCAATTAACCAACCATTAATATTCTAGAGACCTCAGTTTACCAAGGAAGGCCTTAACAAAAGTTTTCCCACATTTAAAGCCTTAATAAGCTGTTACCTCAATGAAAAGCATGTCATATGCCTGTTAACTGCTACTAAAGTAGTTCAGCTATTTCCTTGGTTCCACTGTTGCTGGATTCAAAGTTCAGGAAGATGTCTGTGTGCCCTGCAAAACAATCAATTTAGCTTATGGTGCTGGACGCCAGCCTTCACTTCTTAAAGCACTGAGTTGCCAAAGTAACTGGTATAATATATTGAATAGAAACTGGTGAGAACTTTTTTAGATATCTAGTCTGAAAGTACACTTGAAATGATCAATGTACAAAAATTGTATGTAATACAATACTAATTTATATGTATGACAAGCCACTAATAAAGGCAGCTTATCAGTGGGAAACCAAACCCATAATTTGCCTGCTTTTTTTCAGAGATCTTAGTGTTTGTAGACTGACTATAGCCTAATGGAGTTTCATTCTAGTATTCTTTACATCAGTCCTCAATTTTACCTGTCAGTTTGCCTGGGTCACTTTGTTTTTGTCAAAATGAGTGTCAGTTTCCATGAGTCTTAACTGCTGTAATGGCAGTGATTAATGAGTTTCTGATACAGCCAATTGGCTAGCAAAGATGAAAACTAATAGCTCATGCCTTGGCTGTATCATAGGATCATAGGAGATTACTAGGCTATCGACTCACAGTTTTCAGTTTGCCTGGGTCACTTTGTTTTTGTCAAAATGAGTGTCAGTTTCCATGAGTCTTAACTGCTGTAATTGCAGTGATTAATGAGTTTCTGATACAGCCAATTGGCTAGCAAAGATGAAAACTAATAGCTCATGCCTTGGCTGTATCATAGGAGATTACTAGGCTATCGACTCGCAGTTTATTTTAAGCCTAGCCGTTTCAACCCATTGTAATACTGTAGTACTAGTCAATACCCAAGATTGCATTTATTGATGACTGCCCATGTCCAGGACGGTTGTAGGCACTATCCCCCCTAAGAATTGATGGTGTCCTATCCACCATCCAGGTTCCTCTTGAACACTGTCATAAAGGTGCTCTGATTCACATGAATTGGTAGCCTGTACCAAAGATGTGGCTGTCAATGAGAGATAAATCTATCCCTCCATCAAGTCCTATTTAAGTCACAGTCCATATTTAAGTCCCTGGAACCTGTAGTCCTAGACCTATTTGATTTATGGATATGCAGCAAGTTCATGAGGTTTGTGTCTTTGGTTGCTTTGTAGGCCAGGCATAAGTCTCCCCTAAGAAGTCTATACGATACAGCATATAGTGATAGGGACTTTAGTTGGTCTGTGTTAGGCACATGCTGGAGACACTTGATGTTCTTTGTTGGAAACCTCTGAGGTCTCTCTAATGGCTGCAGGTGCTTAGTACTGTACATATCAAATGGGGTTTTATACTCAAATATGGGCCAGATAAGTGCCAAGTCTAAGGGGGTTATAACCTGTTTTGCTCTTGATGTGATGCCTTTACTAACCAAGTGAGCTATGTGGAAAGCTTTCCTTACAATGGTTGACAAATAGTGGCTGAAGTTAAGATCGTGGTCAACCTGTGATCCCAGGTCTCTTACCACTTCATAGGTACTTAGGGTATTGTTGATTTGATAGTATGAAGGGACATTGTGCAGAGGGGAATGATGATTCATTTCTTTGTATTCACTTTGAGACTGTGACTAATACATCAGTTGTCTGTGTGAGACCCTCCTGCAGTATACTGACATCATTTGGGGAGTCAATGATTGCACCTAGTTTGAAGTAGTCTGCAAACCTGGTCAGCCACAACCCTTTAGTTTTGACCTGAACTTCTGAGAAGTATATACCAAAGAGTAGGGGGCCCAGCACTGACCCCTGTGGCCCTCCACTGATAACAGGTCTGGCTGATGTGGAGTCACCCACTTTCACAGTGTGTGTCTGCTTTGTGAGCTAGTTGGCAGTCCATCTTACATCGAAGAGGTGTACATTCAGTTTGCTAAGTTAATTGATGATGCTTAAATGTCAGATTGTGTCGAAAGCTTTTGCCAATTTGAGGTATGCTGTGTAAACAGATATGCCCTCATCAATGACCTTGATCACACTTTCAGAGAAATCCACCAGATTGATTAGGCAGGATCTGCACTAAGAAGCCGAACTGGGTAGGATCCAGGGTCTGGAGGTCACCTATGTCTTTTTTTATGAGGTCATAATGATATGTTCCGTGGCCTTACAGATGAGGCTGCAATAAAGCAGCAGCAGTGGAATGCAATACACATTAAAGATGGAAAAGCAGCTGATAAGGGCTTTTACAGAAAGCAGTCATCTCACACAATTTATGTTTTAGTGTGTTCTGGTATTTGTTATTTTAGTATTTAAGCAGTTTTACTTCTCCATGGTGGACTAGCTCTGTTTGTCTTCATTAGTAGAAAAAGCAGTAATAAAATTCCCACAATGCCTTTTGGTGTTAGTGCTGCTGCCACTGTATTGCTGTTGTCATTGTCTCCTAGAATGGTTTTATAGATGCCTTTTTTATGTTTGTGAAAAACTTCATCCCAAAATGTCTCTATGAATTACATAACATAGGTTCTGCCCATAAACATTTGCTTCAAGTTAGAAATTTCCTGAAGCAATCAATATATTTTCATCTGAAATCATTTGCAACATATTAACAAGTTGACATATTTAGCAATACTGTGTTTTGTTGTCGTTGTAAAATCTGGTAGCTGTTAAAGAATAAATTGCGTTAGAATAAGGGGTTTGCAAAAAATTGTGGAAGAAAATTTAATGTCACTTTTCATTAGCTTAATATCCAAAAACTGTAAGTAGTCTGCATTATTATTATTATAAGTGAACCTTAAAAAGGATGTAGTACTATTACGAATATCTATAAAAATTTCTTTTAAAGTTTCAGCCCCAGATCAAAATAAGCAGATGTGATCAAGGTAATGCCTATAAAATTTGGAATATTTTGATATAAAAGCAAACTTGTTTTCCCAAAAGCTAAGAACAATATTTATGTAAATTGGGGCACATTCTGCCCCCAAATCAATGTCTGTACATTGTAAATAATAATATCTTTCTTCAAAGAAAATAAACTTATTGTTGACCATTATTTCCATGAATTAAATAGTTACTCTAAAATTCTCATTATCAATAAAATCTAGTTGTGAAGTCACTTCAGTGACCCATTCTAAACCCATGGTGTTTGGAAATGCTGAAAACAAATCAATTACATCAGTAGTAAAAAATTTAAGATCCAGGGTCAATAGGTCATCCTTAACATCGTTTAAAAATTGTCAAGAATCTTTCAACAAATAAGTCTGGAAATGTTTTAGAAAGACCACCCCATCATTGTTAGAAAAGATTTGGGCTGAAGTGTTTGACAAGTATAAAAAGGTATCCATAAGACCATTCTAGGAGGCAATGACACCATGAATATGATGGCAGCAACATATAACACCAATAGACATTCTGACAATTTCATTACCACCTTTTCGACTAACAATGGGGTTGTTACACGTTATAAGAAAAAATTGGTAAATGATTAAAGTAGACAACAGTTTGAGGAAAATACATCTCCCTACAGTAAAAAATTAGTTTTAGGAAAGCAGCAAAAATTTAAAACTTGTTGGAGAGATTGTCCCCATGAAAAAGGAAAAGAAGGGAACATGCACCTGCAGCTATATTATACAGGGTGACAACTTTAAATTAGAACAAGTTATGATAAAACTAAACAAATACTGCACTTGTAGGTTAAAGGGAGTAGTATATGCAGCTTTATGCCACTCTTGTTTGGCCTTTTGCATAGGAAAAAACAGAGGGTCCATTGTGGAAAGTTGTACTTGAGCCCGTATATATGTGTGTGTGTATACATATATATATATATATATATATATATATATATATATATATATATATATATATTTTATACGTACTTATACACATATATATGTATATATTACAGAGAGAGTAAGCGAGCAACAGGTAACACACTTGCCTTTGGTGCAGAAGGCTATGAGTTCTATCCCCATACTAGGTAGCTTGACTGCTGAAACTGCAGTGCAGCATAAGGGGGTACTGCACTCCTGAGTTTGCTGTCCTTCAGATGAGATGTTAAACTGAGGCCCCCATCTGCTTGAGTTAGTGGTAGCTCAGGTGGATGTAAAAGATCCCACAGCACCGATCAAAAACAGTAGGAAAAGCTATATTTATTTATTGCATTTGTTTACCGGGAAGGTCCAGTGGGCCTAGGTGAGCCCATTTTCAGTAGAGGCCCGGGAAGAAAAGCTCCACATGACATTAAACATGTTGAAGATTACAATAAAGATAAAAAGCTAGTTACAGTTGCATACATAGCTAGAAGGCAAATATATATAAATACAGAAATATAGTTACAGTTACATAGGTAGCTAGAAGGCAGTGCAGTAAACAATGTTAGGCATTGACTTAACAGTGATATTATAACATGCAGAGTACCTACATACTATATGTATGCTGCACTGCAATTTCAGCAGTCAAGCTACCTAGTATGGGGATAGAACTCACAGCCTTCTTCCCCAGTGCTTTTGCCAGATTTCCCCCAGAAATGTAACTATCACCTCAGGTTTCTCCTGAAAATAGGCTGCTCGCCTAGTGGATCTAACGTGGTCAACAAAGGATAAATAAAAAAAATAATAAAACTATATGATATAAAAAGAAAATATGTTAAGAATGACTTGTACAAAGACTTCATTGACTGCACCGGTTTTAAAAGGTTTAATTTTATTATTTTGGAAAGAATATCCCCAAATCCAAGATGAAGTCTCTGGGAGGAGATAATAGAATTTGGGTAACTTTTATGGCAGCTGAAACTAGTTGCTTGTCACTCTCCAGGCATCAGTGAAAATGTGTCTCGTGTATTATCTGAAAATGAAGGCTGACAGATTGTAATTTTTGAACAGAGTTTTAAATACATATTTTTACATTTTTAACTTAATTTTTCAATTTAATGATTCTGCATATTAATATGTTACTTGTATTCCCTGATTTCAATGGATTTATTATTTTTTTATCTGATGTATTTTCATCAAATGTATTTTTCATTCATGTACCTTTAAATACTCTATGAAGTTTGTTCAGTAGTCACATGATGAAGTAGGGCATGTCATATAACAGCTTGGTAACAGGAGAGCTAACATTGTGGTTCTGAAAAATTCTAACTAAATGCCAAGAAATGCATAATAGTATCCATCAGGAAGTCATCCACCCCTGGTAACTCTCACTGACAACACCCCCAAGAGTCAGCCCAGTAATTAGGGACTAGGAGACACACATAGACAGTAATCTAGTCCTTGACCATCATATATCTACATTAGTGAGAAAAATCATGTATGTCTACACTAGTGAGAAAAAACAGAAAAATCATTCTATGTTGTGCAACTTATAAACAAAGGTATGGCATCTAGGTTCAAGGAAGTCATTGTTCCATTGTATTTGGCATTCATCAGACCTATAATTGATTACAATGCCCCCTTTTGGTGTGTACCTAACTAGACACAGCCAGTAAATGGAATGTCCACAGTTTCCTCACTTAAAGAATATGGGGCATAAGTAACATGTTCTTTGTAGACCACCTCAAGGCCATATCCCTGTATTCTGAATCCTACAGGCTGTTGAGGGGAAATCTATGCCTGGCATATATGCATTGTCAGACCCTGCCCTGGTGGATCTCCTGCATATTTGCAAAACAAACCGCACCAGAATTACCCAATATAAAGACATAAACCTTGCCTAAATAGGACATGCTGGAGAGAGAGGTATGTATCCCAAAGAATAACCCTTCTCTGGAAGCCAACTCCTCATCCATGTGAAACAGAGTTCCTCCCTAACCCAATTCAAGTGAAACTTGGACAATTGAATGGGGAACAGGAAATTCGTCCCTAGTTTGGCACCTATGTCTCTAATGGACACAGGCAGCCTGTAAATGGTTCAACTCCCAGGCCTCTGCTTGTAAATGTGTCATCTTCCAAGCCCCTACTTACACAAGGGTATGATAATTTGTTACAAATTTGGGATGCATGAGGCTTAAAAAGGCCCTTGTGATCATTAGCCTAGTAAACACTTATGAACCAATGATTGCCCATCCATTCATCCAGGTTACACTTGGAGGGCCAGAGACCTACTTTGCTTTGGATCCGAAGAAAAATCTGTTCCATAGAAGAGTGATTCTGGGATATATATATCTGTCTTGCTATCAGGTCATCTGTTTGTTTCAGTGGAAGTTAAGAGTACTTGAGCAGGTGTTGAGAGTGTTATTAGTTTTGCAAATATGCAAGAGGTCTTGTAAGATTGGATCTTTCAAGGCTCCATAAGCCAGACAAAAGTCACTTCTCGAGCGTTTGCAGGAAACAAAAAAGAGTGCTTAGTGTAAGTACATAAATAAAGACTGATTGATGTGTTAGTTCATCATAAGCTGGTCAGAGATAACTTACAACAATACAGTTGCAGGATCATTGCATTAATAGAGACATAAGTTCTAGCAAAAATAGTAGCCCCATGACGACTTTGGGTTGTACCTTGGCTAACAGCACTTTTGCTGGTGAGATTTGTGATAGCAAGTATAGCACTGACAAATTATATCCCCTATATAAAGATAATGCAAAGATGCAAAGCTCAAGAAATCAGATCCTACCAGAAGGTGTATTCTACATCATGTTTGCGGATTACTTAGACACCATCATTTGGACTTAACCTCTGGTGTTCAGCAAATGGATTTTAAACAATATCTAAAAGGCTGGTTAGAACTGTTCAATTGCAACATGTTTCAGATTGAAGTCAATAACTCATTTTCACATTTCACAGTAGTACCAAACAAGGATTTCAACTTTTTCCCTTTTGTTTCTCCTATCTCCTGAGGCCTTGAAAAGACATGCAAACAGTTTGATGGAGATCTCCCACTGGCCAGTGGAGGCCAGACTAACCAAATCATTACTATAAGTGGATGACTGTGGGGTTTTGTGGCTATGGCTGCTACTAAAGACCATTTTAGCTTTTAAGTGCTGGATCAAGATGGGGCAAATTATCATCCATGAAGGCTTTGCCTTCAGTCTCCTGGTGGATGAATATGTCTGAACTCATGCCACTGTTTTTTTTTTTCTCAACAGCAATATATAAGTAACTTAAAAACAAGTATGTTTTTATTCATCCATTGAAAGACATTTCTTTTCTGGTGGCAGTTCATGCTTGCATGTGCCAGGCATAAACTTGTTTTGGAGAAGTTCTAGAGATGCTGTTCTCTGCGAGCTGGCTAACTGTAAAAGCTAAAAAAAAATACTAACTTTACATGCTACACATTCAAAATCCAAACACATGATAATCCCACAATAACACCTAATGAACTCAATAAAACTGAAATTGATTTTTATTAAACTGAAAAAAGTTAAAAAAAAATAATAAAAAGCTTAACAAGACCCTAATTGCAAATAGCCAATTAGAATACAACATTACTGTCAAAATGACCTGATTCTGACTATCTAATCTAACTAAAAAAATAACTGAACTAGAAAACTAAGAAATCCTAATATGAAACTTGCTAAATTATTAAATACATTAAATAAGTGAATTGTTATTTGAAAGAAAAGGGAGGAGTATGACATTTAATCTCAGAAAATGTCCAGTCATAAAAGCCTACACAATCTACCTATCACGCAGTTCACCAGAAACTTAGACACTGAATGCAGCCATTGACGTTAATGGGAAACTCTACTTTTAACATAAAAAAGAAAGAAAAACAGATAAATGACATATATGGTGGCCAGGATTGGGTGGTACATGTAATGTCTTATACTATTGGATTAGGGAACACATTTGTGACTCATGGCTTCAACACTTATTGTAAAACTTAAGTTTAGTGTTTTTCCACTGATTACTAATTATCTGTCCTTCTACAATGAACACACCCCCTGTTATCCCTGTAGTGAAGTTGCTGGTCAGAGAAGACCATCATGCAAATAGCCATCTGGGTTTTGTTATTTTATGACTCTAACCCATCTCATGTCTGTGCTTGCAGATTTAAAGCTTTGCAGTGCCTTCCTCTGAGAATGTGCATGTTCTCACTCATCATCCCTGAAAGCTGCTATCTGCAGTGCTTGGCAAGTACTAAGAGCATGCAGCAACTATTAAGGTACGCAAGACTCCTTTCCACTGATAGGTGCCCACATTGTAGCAAGTCAGACCTCCTTCCTACCCCTAGCATGAGAGAGCTGGCATCAGCCACTTGCCTGGCTCTTCCAGTGCCTGCATTAGTAATAGAACTCATATCACCTGGGTCATAAGCACGGCTCTATTCCTTTACACTTCAGAGACAGGTACTCATCATGGAACCTGTCTTCCAAAGTAAGAAATTTCATATATCACACATCAGACGTCCATGTATTAAATATATATGCACATATATGTGTATGTATGTATAAGTGCATGTCATTTGAACGAAAAGAATATCTAGACACTACTAATAAAACAGAACAGGTCTATACATACTTTAGCTAACTCGGCATAATAAAAAAAAAATAAATAAAATAATTTGCAGGGGACAACCCCCCACCATGCCTTCATGCCCTAATGTATAAATAACAACTCCACAATTGCACTAAAGTGGGAGAAAGGGAAAAAAACACTGGAAGTGTACCATCAGCGCACTCAATCAAGCAAGCTGTGATAAAGCAAACTGCAATAGTACTTGTAAATCTTTAAGAAAACTCATACCAGTAATCAAAAAATTATAAACTTTTCTTATCCAACTTGCAATACATATGGAAAAATTACATTTAATCTATGACACATTTCATTTACAAAAAAAAAAAAGGTGTCACAATTGATGTAAAACACATTTAATTGAAACAACAAATGACTGAATCACATTCGACAAAAAAGTCTTTAAGGCTGTAGTAAATCACTGCTAGTATGGTTTTGGACCATAGGAATTACAATACAAATTTGTGTAGATCAGTAAGTGTACCTTACTATTGTCCACTGTTGTGTTGTGTCCATCGCTAGAAGGTTGTGTTTGTGCACCATCAGTGATTCACTGCGTGAGGAGTTTTCTATTTTCTCAATGGCTGTGCAACTGTGGAGATAATATATTTAAGTGACGGGGTGAGAGGGTGAAGCCCCCTTACATGGGTGGTGCTGGGTAGCTTGACCCCTTGCAAAAATAAATTTGGAGAAGTAGTTGCTATAAATGAAGTTTTAGATGTGATTAGACTGTTTGTGCTTTAGATTACATGTGCATTAGTTAATTTTTTTGATATTTTATGATGAGATGAAAAGTCTTGGATAAAAAAATAATAAACTTATACATAGTTTTATGATTGCAGTGCAATTTGTTGAAACTTTTTTAGTTGAAATGAAAACTGGGTAAGTGTTTTCTGGAATTCACAGCTTTTGACAGCAGGGGACATGAGGGCACAGCTGCCTTTTTGAAAAATGTATGGAGGTTTGCCACCTGCAAAAGTGTTTTATATTTGTATGTACTTTCAACTGTTTGGCATTTTTGAATATCATTTCTTCTTATTTATTTTGTCTTTATTAACCAGATTGTGGCATTAGACAAAACTGTTTTCAGGATTAATCCCTGGAATTCTGCTGTAGGTCACTGACCTGAAGAAATAGATGAAATTGAACTGAGAAGATGCTTGTCATATAAAGCTGTTTTCTAATATTATAAGCTAATGACCACTAAACTAATGCTATTCACATAGTCATAATATAATTCCTCAACTGCACAGAGGTATAATGTTCAGCAATGTACATGGTGGTTAGGGTGTTCAGAGATTCATAATACACACACACACACACACACATGCACACACACATAGATTTTATTATAAGTTTAAATATATGTATGTGTCTCTGTGTCCCTACATGTATACATATCTGTGTTACATCTCTGCCTTGCTAGCTAGACACATACATGTTTATTTTATCCATGTATGTGTTTTCAATTAAATGCAGCAGTTATGTTATGTAATTAGACTTCTTTATTGTGGATGCTTGTATTTTAAAAAAAGTATGTGTGTGCGTGCATTTGCGTGTGTATGTTTGTGTCTGCATGCATGAGTGTGTGCAAACACGTGTGTACATTGCAGCCATGCATACTCATTCTGCTTTTTATTTTTCTCTCCTTTTCTCTGGTGCATTTACGGTAATGGTTAATTCCCCTCCTCTAAGTGATTTATGGTAACTCTGCTATAGGTGATTGTAGAGGCTTAAGAATAATGAGATGCTGCAATACAACTGTTTTTGTTTTGCTTACTTCTTTGTTCCAGGTTATCTCTGGTGCAGTTTGCAGAGTGATTAAATTAAATCTATTTTTCAGATTTAATGACACATAAATTGGTATTTACTTGCTATTTCAAGATGATGCTTACACAAGTACACCTTTACTAAGATTAAAAATCTCAGAAAATTTTGTTGAATGATTAAAATTCTACATTACTGAGTTAATGAACAAAGGTCTTGAAATTCAGGCAGACATATTATAAAATATTATCATTTGTAGAAAGCTGCAGAGATTCAGAATGGATTTTTATACAAAATATATTTGATGCAGTTTATATTTTCTGTTCTTTCAGATGTTATTTCTGTACCTGGCAGGGTTTATCCTGTCGGGGCAAAATAATTAAATGACCTTATTGCTGCATTATTGTGCACAGCCTTTGCCAGCTGATAGTATAATTTGTTTAGTAATATGCTTGTTACGACAGCAGCACAGTACAGAATTCTTACTGCAGTGGGAGGCAGGCTAACACTGTGCATGTGTATGCATTTATCAGCATTACGTTCTCTCCAGGACATGGATAGTAGTTACTGCTGTAGAGAATGCCACACGTTTGTATATAGATCAGTGGAAGGCAGACTGAGACATTACAAAGAGCTAATACTCATGTCATTTCAAAAGCTAATGCACCAGGGTCATCATTTCTCCCTGCTGGCTGGTTAATTTTATATATTTGCTCTGAATGGCAGATAATTTGTGGAATTGCATTCAGCAGGGCAGTGCACGTGCATACATGAAACTCTGGTATTTCATCATAAGCAGTCCTCATGGGGAACTTCCTTTCTGTCTAGACATTGATCCAGTTGGAATAAACAGATGATGAGCAGACAGGTAATAATGTTACTCAGCAGACAGCTGGGAGATGTCAATGCCTGCAGCCAACTGCTCCCTGCTTCATGTAACTGTTTCCTTTAAGTCTGCTACCTCTCTCTCTCTCTCTCTCTCTGTCCTTCAGCAAAGTTCAGCATGCCCAGCCTCAACGGTAAAGACTATATAGTTTCTTACCTGAAAGCCCTTATGCTAAGCTTCCCTTATGGATGCCTACATGAAGCAACAAAGTGGTCTTGTTAACTTTATTACAACTTGCACTTTACTGAATGTCATGTGACACACCCATGAGATAATTCATTTTTGGGCATTACTGTAAAAACAAACCTAATAGTAATTATAGTGGTAACTGGTACTTGGTTCATTGTTTGGTGCCATTAGCTGCTGCAATAGCATTTGTGACCAAGTAGTTACCCAGTTCTTCCCAGGGTTACATAGTTCCATAAAAAGTATGTCGTTTTTTTACATACTGTGCTGTTTATTGGTCATAAAAATACAGTAATTAACCTCTCCCCGATGCTGTTTGACTTCTACCCTTACATACACCATGGTGTTTCTAGTTATTTTTTGGTGTTGACAACAACTACTTCTGTGTTATCAAAATCATTCTCCATTTTCCTTATGCTGATAGTGTCTTTTCACATGGAGGTTTACTGTGTTTCTAGTAGTTTAGGGCACTTACATGAAAGCAGTAGAAACACTGCAGCTGCTTTGCATTCACTGTTTTTGGGGAGGGAAATTACAGATGAGTAGGTCTAAATAAAGAGTCGCAAACAGTTTATATAATGCAACCATCTATTTCTTCAGGTCAGTGACCTACAGCAGAACTCCAGGGATTAATCCTGAAAACAGTTTTGTCTAATGCCACAATCTGGTTAATAAAGACAAAATAAATACGAAGAAATGATATTCATCATATTTTTAATGTCTAATTTTGTAGTAGCAAGAAGTCACTATTTGTCTTCCATAGCATCATATAATTTTCCAATGAGTCACAACATAATTCCACTCCACTTAGCACTTCTGTACCTTTCAGTCTATTATCTTTATTTGTCTGCTCCCTTATTAAAAATGTCACATGAAAATTATGATTTTACTTGAACAAGATGAATATAGCTAAAAATTTTTGTTTGTTTTGTTTTCTATTATTCTGAAATGGCCAAAAATGTCTAATTAAGCAATAACCCACGTCTGGGTGTGGGTAATGCTAGGTTTTTCTTTGGTTACAGTTTATTTTGCACCAATGCACCTGCTTTTTGGTTAATGCTAGATTTACCCATGGTTGGTGTGGTTTGGTCATGAGGGCGAAGCCCGAGTGGCCAAACAAAGACAACCGTGGTTAAATCTAGCATTACCCACACCCAGAAGTGGGTTATTGCTATTATACAATGACATTATTTAAGAAAAAAAAATACTTTTCTTAAATAATGCCTTTGTATAATACCTGCGTGGTGCCCTTCCTCCGTTTTCCGCTATCTTGGGGCTTTTTCTTATGTACTGCGCATGCACATGCTTATGCAGTACATCAGAGCTGTGTTGAGGAAGCAACGGAGAAAGGAAGATCTCTGTTCCTTTTTTTAAAGCTATCTTGCTATGTTAAACGAGCATAGCAAGATATCTTTAAAAAATGCAATGGAGAAAGGAAGCTCTCCGTTGCTTTTTTTAAAGATATCTCACTATGTTAAACATATAACATAGCGAGATTACAGCAAAGGAGATCTTCCGTTCTCCGTTGCTACTTAACAGAAATGAAAAAAATCAAGATTTATACTAATGGAAAAAGTCCAGGCGACCGGACCTTTTTCCATTAGTATAAGATAGAGTTACAATGGGCACGCTGGTTGGGCTGGCCAATCATCATGCACGTTTTGGAATACTAATCGGCAGTCATTGTATAATTGGTCACTACTTATCTCTATTCACGTGCATAGAGCAATACAGATGCACTAGCGGGACTATCTCCAAACTTTCATGCCTAATCAGAACACTTGCTACTCAACCTGCAATCTGTCAAGAAAAATAGTTGTCAGCCATCTTATTTCCTTTTACTGTAACAGTTCTATACATCAGTGCATCAACTGATTCACTTAAAAATAATTCTCACTGTTAGTCTGAAACCACAAGCAAATAGTAGTGCTAAACATACAATACTGAAAAATTTACAGATTAATATATGGTCATTTGTAGAGTTAGTCTGTGTAACAGAGTGCACACAACAAAGTTCATGTGAGAAGTTAATAACAGTTCAATAAGTGAAATTGCTACAGTATTTGAAGAAATTGTGTTTATAGTTCAATGCATTATTTTAAATGGCTCAAATATTCAATTATTGAACTGAGAAGATGCTTGTCATATAAAGCTGTTTTCTAATATTATAAGCTAATGACCACTAAACTAATGCTATTCACATAGTCATAATGTGGTGCAGAGAGTTCCCATTTTATGTTTAAAGAGAGGAAGTATGTACCTTGGAATATCAAAAAATGTAAGTACAATTAATAGGAAAACATAGCAATCCCCCTTTCTTTGGAGGAAAAGCTTTCTGAATTATTATTTATAAATAAAGGGAGTGTGAGGCATGCATAGGGACTTTTGCTGTCCTGCAGAAATGCTTTTAATGTGTAGCAGAGTGACTGGCAGATTGTAATTAATTGCACTTAAATTTTCAGAGTTTTGAGACTTGTATTATCTAATTAATATTTCTGGTAGGGTATCATGTCCAAGCTGGTTTTAGCTAGCTGTAGTCACACAGCAGCTGTGACCATCTCAAATATGCAGCTAAGTCAGACAACAAGCAGCAGTGTTACATAGTTTAAGAGAAGCACCAGAACAAACAATTACAATTTGCTAATACTTTAAATCAGAGCATCAAAATATGAATAACTAATACAAGCTAAATATGTAAATAGTAAAAAATGCACATTTTTATTTAGAGGTATTGGAAGAGATGGGAATTCAACCTGTCACCTTTCAAGACATAAAGCTGCCTCACTCAGCTAACCAGCAAGGAATATATAACTGGGTACATCTCTGTGTCTGTCCATATTTGTCCAATATCCAATATTGCCTGTGGGCCCTGTGAAGTGTCCAACCACTAACAAGCTCAGTACATAAGTTGTACTCCCTGCACATTCACAAGCTGCAGCTAAAAGGAATAAAACTGAAATAAAGTGAAGCAATAAAGAATCATAATGATAATACTACTTTAAGTTTTAGTTTGATTCCCAGCAAGTCTGTGACACCAGCACACACAGCAACATTTCACAAAGCATGCTCCCTGAATTCTAATGCGATATAGAACAATAGTCTTATACTTTAGCAGAAAATATAGAAAAATAGTCAACATCATCAGTTCTCTCTTCTGGTAGGTGTACAGTACAAGTCTGTTTCTTGTCCAAAGCTCCTTATGAATCCTACATGATATAAGATATACCTGCAACCAATAAAAACATTGGCTAAAAATATAAAAATGAAAATGGACACAATAAACAAAATCAATTAAACATATACATTTTTAACAGGAAACTCCATAGATCCAAAAAGTGACTCTGTATACTGCAGTTGAGATGGTCATAAAGTGTATGCTTGCACAGTTTGTCATATTGTAAATTTGACTATAAATCATTACATTTTTAAATGGATAGCTAACTGGTTGTTTGACATAACCCATGTGGTTCGAGTCACATCTGCCACTTCAAAATTACTTGCATTGTACCATAGGACTTAGTTTTGTGCCCTCTCCTATTTGGCATGTATTTCTCAGACTTTCAGACCGGCAGTCCTGGACCAAGGTTAACTAACTTTTGCAGATGACTCTAATTTGGGTGTTGTTGTTCAATCTGCAGCTGTATCACAATTAGTCCAGTGTGGGTTAAACTATGTTAACAACTGGTGCATGGACAATGGTCTCAAAATAAATATAAAAAATGTAGCACAGTTCATTTTATAAAGCAAAACAGTTTGGCTTAACATATTGGCGATGCACCTCACCCATCTGATATTGTTGTAAGGGATCCAGGCACTGTTGTTGATAATTCCTTATTGTTTGGCTATCATGTCTACACAGTAGTTTGGAAAGCCTTTTATCTGGCTCATCTAATTTCCAAAAGCATCTCCACTAGATCCAAAGAAGTCTTAATTCACCTTTACTCATATCTTATCAGACCCATTATAGAATACAACAATGCAGTGGTTAATGCTGTCACCTCACAGCAAGTGGTTCTCCAGTTCAGTTCTCGGCTGCTGTGCCTCCTGTGTGGAGTTTGCATGTCCTCCCTGCGTTTGTGTGGATTTTCTCTAGGTGCTCCGGTTTCCTCCCACATTACAAAAACATGCATTTGGAGTATTTCTCCCTGGGCCTCCACTGAAAATTGGTTTATTCCAAGTCTGACTTTCCAGGTAAACAAATGTTAAATAAATAAATAAATAATACATCATCTGATGTTGTTAATCTTCTTTCCATTCATTACTGATGGGTTCGGTTCCGAGCCCTTGGAACAAAGTCAGCCTAATACCAAGCTCGCGCCAGCCAAAAACTCTCGAGCTAAGCTTACCCATAGTGCCCTTCTCCCTGTTACCTCAGATCTCATTTGCCATGTAGGTGTAAAGCCGCGTTCAAGCCAAGCTCTCAGCTAAGTGGAAAACTTTTGATATCTTTTCTGGATATTTTGTCTATATCTTATTTCTTGTTGGTAATCTTGATATTTCTTTAACTTTGAAGCTGTTTTATAGACCTTTTTACCCTTCTGTTTCTACCCTTTTGGTAATTTTTAAGTACTATTGGTGGTACAGCCTTTCTTCCTACCATTGTGGTATTTCTTAAATACCATCTTTGGCATTTTTTCTTCTTTCTTTTTCAGCTAACTTGTGTGTTTATTGATATATATATATATATATATATATATATTTATATATATATATATATATATATATATATATTTAGACATGCATATAGTAGATCTATAGACATATTAGACATAGATAAAGTAGAACAGAACTCTTTGCCTTAGTTTCTGTCTGAACTGTGTGTATTTTGTTCATGATGTCTGATAAAAAGGACATGTCAAGGTTTAAACATTGTACTTCATGTAAGGGTAAACTGCCTAACAGTGATTCCCATGATTACTGTGTTTATTGTTTGGGGATGCCCCATCTTTTGATGCAAACCCCTTGTGTGATTTGTCAAAGTTTTACTCAGCACACCTTGAACGAGCACAAAAAAAAGCTAATTCTGAAGGGTCTCCTTAAGTCGCCCTTTTCAGAGGCCCTTTCTGTGATGGAGGATAAGAAAAGGTCCCACTCTGTTCCCTCTTCACCATTGGATGACCAGGGCAAACCTGTAAAATCTAAGGTACCTAAATTGTCTTCAGAGCATGTCCACCTCATCGGTACCAACCTCTTCTGCTACGACTACGAGTGTTCCTATACTGACGCCAGCTTCAGCTCTTATACTGTCTATGGCACCGACTACTGACTTGCCAAAGATTACTACAGCTTCGCCACTGAGTGCATGCCTTCAATGCCTGTCTCAATGATTACGCTTGCTACTGAACCTTCCATGTCAGCTCCGACTCCTTTCACGGTCCCGATAATGACAATTTTGATGCCACTTCTTCCAGTTTCCAAACTTGAGACAACAGTGCCGGTAGATTTCACACCACGTACCCGATACTCTCCACCAACAGATCCATTTCTAGGCCAAGTATACAGTCTGTTCTTAGAATGACCTGACCTGTTGGGAGTATCCACTAGATCCACCAGTAGCCTTTCTGAGTTTGATGTAGTGCATCTTGTGGATCATCTGTTGATAACCAGAGGGATACCCACTCTGTCTAGGATCCATCCACCTGCAGGACTTGGCTTTTCTACGGACTCCATCCTACTCTCCTCCTTTGACCATACCGTTTCCACAGACTCCATCCTACACTCCTCCTTTGACCATACCGGTTCCAAAGTCTTCAGCTCTGACATCATTTTTGGAACCCCCTGTCTCGCCACCTGTAGTGGACCTCACTGGGACTCTGGGATTGTCTCTTTGGCCTTCAGTCTCCTCCGAACCGGACCTTCCTCAACACTGTGATTGGGCTGCAGGCTCTTCAGCTTGCGGTATGGTTCTGAGTGTGTCTACGGTTCCATCCACAGTACTGGGAGTTCTGTCTGCACTGATCCTGCTTGAGGCTCTGCCCTCGGGAGTGGGTTTGACAGAGTGGGTGTGACCCCGGTTCCAAGGTTGTCTTTTCAGTTCCGGGCTCCCATCCCTCTTTGGACAGACCTGCTTTCCAAGTTAGGGAGAGGACACTTGCTTCTGGAAGCATTCCACCAATGTTGGAACCCCAGACCTCTTTTTCCCCTGAGCTGCATCGCAGGAGACTCCGTTACAGGGCACCCCCTCTTCTGAGTCCTCCTCAGAAGCCCCTGCTGAAGAGCCCCTACAGAAGAAATCATGCAAGAGGAAGCACATAGACTCCTCTGAAGAGTCTCTGACAGAGGATATGGATATCGATACGGGTGAGGGGTCCCCATGGTCACCCCCTGATGACGTCTCCTTTGGAGACATCCTTGAAATGTTGAAACAGAGGGGTGATTGGAGGCCCACTAACCTTTTTTCCGAGGAGTCTGTGTTTCTGCAGGCTTTCCATGCCCGGCCATCTACCTCTTGGGTCACCCCACCTGCAGACAAGCTGGTACAACTCATGGTGCAGTGCACCTGGAAGAACCCTGATTCTGTTGATTCGATCCCTCAGAGACCTGACAAGATACTACCCCCCCAGAGGAAAACCCACATTGGTCAAGGTTTACCAGTCGATGTTATGGTGGTGGCAGTGGCTACAAAAAAGGACCTCGCCGAAGGGAGTCATACTGTTCATCCACCCAACAGTGTGTCCCAGGCTGTGGACAGATTAGGGAAGCAAGTTTTTGCTTCAGTGACTTTTTTGCCATATGGTCTCTGAATTACTTGGCACATTTTACGAGGCTCCAAAGAGACTTGGTTTCCGAACTCTCTGGAACTCTCGCAGGACAGGTGTCTAAGGTAAGAGACAAAGTTAGCTTGCAACCATGGAATCAATCTCCAATTCATCCATGACGTTGTTCTCACATGCAACCAAAGGAGTGGCTAGAGCAGGGGGTTCAGGCAGTTAGGAGACACCATGCCTGGATGCGCCTCTGTGACTTCACGGACCCTTTCAAGCCTTCCCTTTTTGGCCCCAAGGTGAAAGACACCCTGGCCAGGTGTGAGCAGGATGGTAAAACCCGGTCTGCTGTAGGTCTACATTTTTCCAATCCTCAACATTCCTTTTCCAGGAACCAGAGGAGCAGAAAAATGTGGCACAAAAAATCTCAAGGTCCTTTCCATGCCACACGTGGCAGTGATACCCTCAGGGGCAGAGGGGGTAACAATTCTGGAAGATGCCCCACCAAGGCAGAGGGGGGTCTGTGTAATCGGGGACCCAGGGATTCTTTCTCTCGGCAGCCTTACCAGCTCCCCTGAAGAGCAGCCTGATTGCTTTCCTCTGGAAGCAGTCGGGGGATGTTTCTCTCTGCACTATGCTGCCTGGTGTTCAATAACTTCTGACTGTTGGGTGCAGAAGATCCTAACCAGAGGTTACACCATTCCCCTCATCACTTATCCAAAACTTCCGACAAAACTTCCCGACATGCCACCCAGTCAAAGGGAAGAAGCGGCTGCAGAAATAAACAAGTTGTATCAAAAAAGAGTCATCCAAATAGTCCCACAAGACCAGTGTGGATCCGGATTCTAATCAAGATTCTTTTTGGTGCCAAAAAAGACAGGGGACTGGAGACCAATTCTGGATTTCAGCAATTTGAACAAGTCCATTGCCCAAATGAAATTCCGGATGATCCCAGTTCAGTCCATTTTCCCTTTTCTAAAGAGAGGCAACTGGATATGCTCGATACATCTCTTGGACATGTATTACCACATCAAAATGGACAAGAGCTCCAGAAGTCTACTTCGCTTCCAGCTAGGAGTCAATCACTACCAATTTCGTGCCCTGCCGTTTAGACTCTCTACACCCCCCAGAGTGTTCACAAAGTGCATAGCAGTGGTTACAGCTCACTTGAGACTGCAAGGATTCTGGGTGTTTCCGTATTTGGACAATTGGCTCCTTACCGCCCCCACCAAGCATCTTCTGGTAACAGCCCTGCAATACACTCTTTCCCTGGTGAGACTTTTGGGGATAACGACAAACTGGGAGAAATCCAACCTTGCTCCAACTCAGAACATAGAATTCATTGGAGCAGTCTTCGACACCCTTTCTTGTCTGGTGTCTCTCCCAGCTCAAAGTCTTCAGAGACTAAGGCTCCAGCTCTGGGTGATACTCTGTCAAAACAAAGCCTCAGCAGGGGAGGTTCTTCAGGTTTTAGGATCCATGGCAGTTTCCATACCAATAGTGCCTCTTGCAAAACTGCATATGCGAATACTTCAATGGCTTCTGCTATCGCAGTGGTTTCTGAATTACCACTCTCTATTCAGATAACCAGTTGTTGCAAGCAGGACCTTCTTTGGTGGATGAGGCCAGACACAGAACTTTCCGTCCATTCCATCCCCCCCATCACCAAGGCCATTGTGACCACTGATGCTTCCCTGATGGGGGGGCATTTCCAGGGAAAGACAGTCCAAGGCACATTATCCACCTGCATATCAGTGTTCTGGAACTGAGAGTGGTGCTGTTAGTGTTGCAAGCATTCCAATCTGTTCTTCCTTCTGGAACGATCGCAATTCAATCAGACAACATGTCAGTAGTCTGGTATAGCGAGGAGGTACCAAGTCCGATTCCCTGTATCGAGAGGCCTCCTTCCCCCTCCAAAGGCTCCTGTCCAGCTGAGATCTCAACTTTATAGCTTTGCCAGTGAGAGTCTTATTGGAGATCTGGAGGAAGATGGAGAAACCAGCCCCAGAATGACTGTGGTCTCTATGCTCTTAAAGGAAATTGCACATGATGCAGAGACCTGGATCTGGAAACGTTGTATGTGCACCTGTTATCTTTCCTGTGAACATCCTCCCACAGGTGGCAGTGGTGAAGATTGAGGCTCCTTGATTACAGGCCCTGTGGTGAATCATCACAAATGGCATGCCCTTACTTATAAGCTGAGCAACATAAAATGATTTCCTCACCACTGTGGCCACATGCTGGTCAAAGGTAGGGTTACTGTCTATGTGTGTACCCAGACCCCTGACCACTGGGTTGACTGTTAGGGGTGTGTTATCAATGTGGTAATTACCTGAGATGGTTGACTTTCCAAAGGTCACAGTTATACTTTTTTTAGCATTGACTTTAAGACCATGGCTTTGGCTTCATTTGTTAGTCAGAGATAGACCTTCTTGAAGAGTGCTAGTGTCTGCAGTGGTGTTGATGATGACCCCCAGCTTGCAATCATCTGCAAACGTAGTCAGCCATAAACCTTCAGCATTTGCTTCCATTTCAGACAAATAGCTGCCAAAAAGGAGTGGGCCCAGTACCAAGCCCTGGGTGACTCTGCTAGTGATTGGCCTCTTGGAGGTGGCCTCACCTATTTTGACCTCCTGGTTCCTATCAGTGAACCATTTGGCTATCCAGTGGGTGATAAAAGGGTTTATACCTAAATTAGTGAGCTTGTCTATAATGCCTGAGTGAAGTATTGTGTTAAATGTCTTGGCCAGGTCAAGGTGAGCTGTGTGCACAGTCTTACCTTCATCCAGTGCTTTGGTGACCATCTCAAAAAAGTCCACCATATTTAATAAGCATGACCTTCCTTTAACAAAGCTGAACTATGATGGATCCAGTGTTTGCAGGTTACCAATGACCTAATTTATCATGTCCATGACGATTCTTTCCATGGCCTTACATATGAGGCTGGTAAGTCTTATGGGCCTGTAGTTACCTGGATTAGTGGTTTGCCCTCCTTTGTTCAGGGGAATGACTGTAACCATCTTCCATTCCTTGGGAACAAAACCTGACTGAAGGCTGCAGTTGAAAATTGATTCAAGGAAGTCAGTGAGCTCATGTATCATGCTATTTATTAAACATTCTGGGATGTTATCGGGGCCCATCGATGCAGTGTTTTTGGCCTTGGAAAGTGTACTGATGACATGTTCCCTAGTAATGGTTGGGGGATTTATGTTATGTAATATCTCCTTTGGACTATCAAGGGGGACTGGGGGGACAAATTTGAGCTGAACCTGTCAGCTATAAGGCTGGCAATGGCCTGTGGTTCAATGTGGGTGATGCCATTTACAGTAGGTTATACGCATGGTTGTGTATTTCCTCTGAGGTTAACAAACTGTGTAACAGAAGGAAGAAACTCCTTAAACTGTCTTTTAGGGCCCAAAACTCACAGCATCAGAACTGTATTATAGCCTCATTGGTAAGTGCTAGGCGTGGGCCATTTTAAGGTTAGCTAATTTCCCTTAGTGAGGATCAAACCCTGTACCTTCTGTCTGTGAGGTAAACACCTTAACCATTATATCAGCCTCCAACCCATGGAAACAAATTCACTTCAGCCTCAGGAAAGCCTTAACTGTGGCTGTTCAGTAGTTTGTCTGGAACCATTTCCAGCATCCTTGACAGTGTTTGCATTTTCTTCTGTACAGTTGCAAATCATCTCCTTGGACAGTATAAGGCCTTGGTTTGGTATGATAAGCTGAAATAATTGCATAAGTCTCAAAATTTTGATCCAAAATCATTTTCAGCATCTAACCTTCCTTCTAGTTGATTTGTCATAGAACTAATTTTGTTTTGGCACCTTTCTTTGCAGTAGATGTTGTGCTGGTTATCTGCTTTCTCAGCCTTCTACCCATTAAAAGTTGGTCTGGTGAAAGTCTCAGGGCCTGCAATGGCATATTTTTGTATTTGGTTAACAGTCTATCTGACTGAAGTAGTCACATTTTATCAAAATGTGTTTGAATGTTTAGCTCATTCCTTCTACCTAACTATGTTTGTGAACATCTGAGACCAGAAGTTTTGTGTTCATTTTCTTGTTCATCAGCAAAAGACAGAAATTCACAGCAAGCAAGTTTCTGAAGGCTGTCACATACCATTTCAGTGGGTCTACCAGGTTTGGATCAACTTGATTACTATACAGTAACCACTGAATGTGCTGTATTACCCTTTAACTTAATGGCCTTAAGGTATTTTCAGTAGTGATTGACATATAAGAAAATAACATTTGTATATTATAATACATCAACACCTAACTTCAACTGTGGCAGAAAAGGAGTCTTGTGTGCAACTAATGAATGTATGATTCATAAACATGCCTACAATTATGTACCATTTGTTTGAGCTGCATGGACAAAATAGGCCAATACAGTAGATCTAAAGTTCTTTCCTTGCATTTTGACATGGCTAGGTAAGATTCATGCTGTTTCAGTATCAGATTTTTACCACAAGTTTTTAGATCAAAATAAAACATCATGTGTCATTTCATTACACTTGACGATTTCCTAATGTGCTTTGTGCATTTCCTCCAACATGAGTATAACTAAGTTAATACAGTTATTCAGATTTGAACACCAGTCATTATGACCAATGTGTTTCATCATGGTGGTATAAAGTACTGGATTGGCATTGGAACTTTCTTCTTGTTTTATCCATCCTGTCAGCATTATATTTTTTATCAGCTGACTTTGTCTTTATGATGAAGTTTTGATAGTTGTGTTCTGAAAGCAGTCTCAGTAGCTCAACAAGTAGGACACTTGCCTTTGGTGCTGGATGAACAGAAAGTTGTGGTTTCTGATCCTACATGTGGTAGCTGGATTAATTTTCCAGTAATGGCACTGCAGTGAAACATAAGGGAGTGCTGCACTCTTAAGTGTGCCATCTTTTGGCTGAGAAACTAAACCGGAGGTCTCAGCTGGCTGAGTTGGTGGTAGTTCAGGGGGGATTCAAAAGATTCCATGGCACTTATTGAAACGAGAAGTGAGTTGGTGGTAGTTCAGGGGGGATTCAAAAGATTCCATGGCACTTATTGAAATGAGAAGTGGAAGTTCCTGGTGCCCTGGCTAAATTTCCACTAGTCAGTATGTATACCACTTTGGAAAGTGAAAATAGTTCCAAACAAAAAAAAAAAACAAACGACACTGGAGCAAACACAGCGTTAAAATCCACAATTTTTTAGTAACAAAATAGAAGGTTAGTGCTTTCATGCCCATATACTAGGCACTTCTTCAGACAAAATACAAAAATACACACCAGATATATATAATGCAATCAATTATTCAATGAAGCAATTTACGTTCCCTAAGCAAAGGCTTTAAGGGAACATACCCATTTAACCCAGGGCACTTATGTGCTTGCAAAAGCACTATCCATTTACTCTCTGCTTTCTCTACAATTTTATTCAAATTCCCTCCTCTATCATTACCATTAAAATGTAAAACTAAAAGAATGATCAACATTATCATGAACATGTTTAAATAAAGCACTTGTGGGATCTCTATATGTCTAATATAGCCCAAGTGTTCAAGTAAACTCTCTCTCAAAGTTCTACTAGTTTTCCCACATAGAAATTGGTACATTTATTACATGAAGCAAGGTAAACCAGATTCCTGGTGGAGCAATCTGCATAGAATCTGGGCTTAAATACAAAACTAGTAACAGGATGATGAAATTCTTGGGAAGTAGAAATAAACTGACATGCACAATTCCTGCATGCAAAAGTACCTTTCCTTTTAGATAGAGGTGCAACATATTTCTTCCTATCATAGCAAAGCTGTCTTTTTAAAGACATACCATTCTTAAAGCAAACATGAGGTGAACTGCCTACTATACCTGATATGGAATCATCAGAGGTAAGTAAGTAAGTACAGGCCAGTTTTTATGAATCCCATCACATATCTTATTTACATCACTAGTGAATGTGATAACAGGTCTGACAAAATTCACCTCCTTATTCTTCTTCTTCCTATTTTGTCTGAAGAAGTGTATAGTATATGGGCATAAAAGAGCTAACCCTCTATTTTTTATTAAAAACTTGTGGATTTTAATGCTGTGTTTGCTCCAGTGTATTGATTTTGGACACTGGGACTTTACTGCTTCTGATACTACATTTACTGTTATTGAAAGTGGAAATAGTCTAATGGGACTAACCTGGTCAAAAAGTGTAAGGAAATAAAACATTTTAAGATTGAACAAACTTCTGACTATGTTTTGTGAGCCATCATTAGTGCACACTGGATCATATTCCTGACACAGATGTGTGAATTAGTGCCTCTATGAACTTGCAAATCATTAATGTTGCCATTATGCAAATCATTATCTTTGTGGCTGATAATCACTGTCTCAGGGTTCACTGTGCCATATAGTGAACTGCCCCTACATTTATAAGCTTTGAAATGACTGAATCATGCTTATCAATTAACAAGCAGACCTTCCCAACATGCTAGGTTGTTGAATTGACTTGAAGCAGTATACAGGACACAACATAATTTGAGCTATTTTTCCAACAGTTTTTGACCATAAGTCAGTAATGATACATTGACTACAGATAGGGAATTTCTAAATGCTAACTGTATAACTGAACATTCAGTAATGGTGTTACACTTGGCCCCTGTATCCAACTTAGATGTGGTAAATCCACCATTTATGCTCAGCTTTTCAGTGCAGTCTTTTTACTTTGGCACAGATTGAGTTTCTGAGCTCAGTGAAGAAACCGCACATCCAATCTCAATGCACAAAAAACTAACATGCACAGATTGTTTATTGTACAATAGTTTGAGTATTGGACATTTTATTGTTTGCATGCCATTACATTTATTTCTATATCTACTTGCAGAAAAAATTCTGTCCTTTCTTTTTAGACTCATACACTTACCAAAAAAGATTAGCTTGACACTGTCTGTTAAGAGGTGGACATGGCTCTTCAGTGTTGGTAGCCATATGTGAAAAAAAATGGCAGTTGATCAACTGAAAACTTTTGTTTTTCTTTTTGAACTGCATCATCAGTTTAATGCTTGAAGCTTTATTTGCTGTCATATTGTTAATAGCATGTCTCACACTGTGAAGTGATTTCTCAGTAGTGCATTGTCTATCACCAACAGACTTTAGTTTTAATTTTGTTCACATATAAGTCTACAGCAAATACATGCATTGCCTTCACTTTACACGTTTGTCACTTTCTCCAGTCATTGTCTTCACTTTACACAAGTTTGCCATTTTCTCCAGTCATTGTCTTCACTTTACACACATTTGTCACTTTCTCCAGTGTTAAATTCATTTCAATCAAAAGTTTACGTCTCACTCTTGGTGTTATACTACTGGTGATTCTATTCTTCAACAAGGAGTTGTTTAAAATCCCAAAATTTGGGCCACAGTATTCATAAACATAGTGCAGAGTTCCGTACAGCAGCTGAGAGCAATGTGTTAAGTCCATGGTTATGTCAATAGCATGATTCATAAATACAGATCATGCAAATGACATGACAGCAGAATACATCTACAAACTGCACACGTGTACTAGATGCAGCAGTGACAATTTGTCAAGTCATAGATGTGTATTGTATCTGCAGGACATTACTTCAGCTGTCACTTATTTAATAATGCCACAGAATTCTGTAAGGATGAAGTGAGAGTTGTTGAAGGACAACAGCTAAACATTTCTGTATGTATGTTAACGCTGCTGCTGTGGTCACGATTCAGAGCTCTGGAAAATCTCAGGTGTATTACTCAGTAGACATCAACAACCAGTTTGCATTTTTGGTTCATAGCTCCAAACCTGAAAGATACTATTTGTTACTTTCTGTCTATTTTAGTGCAGTGGTGCAGCTAACAGTTCCACCTGCTTCCCTTGGTTGTACATTTATTTAGTAATGATGTAAGTTACATTACTGACTTGGTTAGCAGTTGAACCTGTTGTTTGAAAACTCTGGCAGCTTGCCAGTAACCTCATTATTATTCCAGTACCAAAACAGTAACCATTCACATGGAATGGTGGTGAAACGTTAGGTGTCCCCTGCTCTGTCTTGCTCTGTGGTCATGCCATATAATGATTCTTGAAGATTTGAAGCTCTTTTGGCATTACTGTAGTGCAGGACCTGTTGCATAATATTCAGATACATTGTTCTGGTCCGGTAGAAGCTTACACTTTGAGTTCTATCAGTCTGTGTGGGGCCTATAAGTTGGGGTTACACTACAGAGCTGCCGTGGTTGATATACTGTTTTAGAGTGCTCTGAGACACAAGTATTTTCCTATATCTGTGGTCTGATGTTTGCTTTTGTGCTGAAGTTGATATTGAGATGTGCTGCTAAGCATGACAGCAGCTCTTAGTGGTCATTAGGGTCTGCACTGTAAAGGTTGGTCTGCTTAATCCATGTCTGCACCCCTTTAATTTAGGGGGCATCTCCCACAGTATTCTGTAATTCACACATTTGTGAATAACAAAAAACTATCTGGACCTTCATTTTCCTATTTACCATGTGCATGGACTCCCACATGTTGTTTGTCTTTAATATATAACATAATTCATAAAATGGTAAAACTACATACACACTTCTGTTGTACACCTGGAAATGAAACAGACAAAATTGCTATCTTACTCCCGAGTTCTTTGCCTTCCGCCTTCACAGGGAGATAACATTTTTATTGCCACACAATATGCCATATAAATAGTAGTAGAAACTGATACTGATTATTTTCTCAGAATCACATGCATATTTATAAGGTCTTTTGAAACAACACCGTTTATACTGAATGACAGACATGTAAACATTTATATTACATACTGCCTGGGTACCTTCAGATCTATTTAAGCACATGTCATATCATATACAACTCTACTGATTATGTCCATTGTTCAACTTAACTTTTGCCCATTTATGGTAACTCTGCAAGTTTTCAGAACATAATGACACATTACATCATTCACATTTGCATACCTACATATGCACAACTATTTTTGATAGCATTTACCTTGCAAGACAAAATTTCCTCTATATTTAAAAATCTAGTAAAATAAAACACAGGTTTATTAGGTAACAATTTTCTCATATTCTGATTGCTAGCACTGTTTCCAGTTCCTTCTAATAAGTTGTTTAAAATGTGATGAAAATGGCATATTTAGAAACACAATAAATGTCTTATCTAAAGGAACCACCGTACCTCTCAACCATATCGAATTCCTTGGTAAATACTGGTTTTGAGGGAAAAATATTGGGGTGCCACGAATTCCTGAGTGGCCCCTTTAATTTCCAAATTCCCAGGGGGGTGTTTTATTTACTTTTTGATAGATTTGTTCCTGACGTCATCACGTGCAGGGTGTGCAATGACGTCAGCTGACAGACAGCCTGTCAGAATTCCGTAATTTAATTTAACTTGCTGCAGCAGAGTCAAGACTGTGGATTGGTCTGGTTAGCATGTTTATTGAGGCAGGTAAGGCACTCTATGTGCAAAAGAAACAGCAGTCTGTGCTCTTCTTTAAGTTTTTTAAGTTACGGTAGGCTCCTTTTAAGCTTGAGCTTCTTATTGTTATTTGTTAAGCCAGCAGGGAACGGCTCCCTATGTTATGTGCAATTGCATTTGAATGAGGCATAGTGGAATGGTGAGCTTCTTATTGTCATTTGTTAAGCCAGCAGGCTCCCTATTTGAATGAATGCATGGCTGCATTCATTTATGAAGTTTACGGCAGGCTTCCGGTGTGCATTTATGCATTAGTTTATGAAGTTATGGCTGAGCTTCTGTATTGTTATTTGTTAAGCCAACAGGTTGCCTATTTGCTGTTATGGCAGGCTTCTGTATGTGTTTATTAATCTATTAGCTTCTAATGTGTTCAGTGCATTACTTTATGAAGTTACGGCAAGCTTCAGTGCAAAGTTTATGAAGTTACAGCAGACAGGCTTCTTGTGTGCGTAACTACCTTGGAATGAGGCATAGTGGAACAGCTGAGCTTCTGTATTGTTATTTAAGTCAGCAGGCTTCCTATTTAAATGAACAAACAGCTGCATTAATTCATGAAGTTACGGCAGGCTCCTGGTGTGCGTTTATTCATTAGTTTATGAAGTTATGGCTGAGCTTCTGTATTGTTATTTGCTAAGCCAGCAGGTTCCCTATTTGCAGTCATGGCAGGCTTCTGGTGTGTTCAATGCATTACTTTATGAAGTTACAGCACCCAGTTTTCAAAGTACAGAATAAACATAAAGCAGAAATACAGTTTTTTATGTCATATGTCTAACAGGGTGCTTTGCTCTGTAACCTTTGTTGGTCTTTTTACTATACTATAGTATGTATATGTTTTTGCATTTCAAAAACTAAATATTGCTGATGCTGCAGCTGTTGCCGTTAATTAAATAGTGCAATATGACCAAAGAAATCACTACTTGCCTGCCCATTTGTGAGCTAATCACTTCTTTGACAGATGTTTGTCTAGACTTACTGAACTCGCCTTTTACCATTGGACCATACTCCGTATCATCATTACTCCTCCATCGGCCATCTCCGACACAAAAATACACACAATATTTTCTTTTTCAAGGTTTGACAAAATGGGCAAAGCCATAGGGGTTGACTTCTGGATGTCCTTAAAGAGGTTGTGGCAAACCATCCACTGACATAGGCAGGAGGAAGAGAGTCAGAATTTAGCCCAAAACAGTAGTCAGGATTGCAGGACTGGAAAAATGCTAACCTAAACTCAAGATACTGGTGATAGGTTGAAAGGGTACTTTGAGTAACTCCAGAGATAGTGCCAAAAGCAAGTAAATGGTGGAAATGAATCTTTTAGGTTGATGAAATTATTGTGGCAACTGAACAGTTCTAGTTCTACTGTGGTAAGGTGTAGGAGACTTATTGTTTATAATTAACTTTGAACAAGGCATAGTGGAACAGCTGAGCTTCTGTGTTTGTTAAGCCAGCAGGCTCCCTATTTGAAAGAATGAATGGCTGTATTAATTTATGAAGTTACAATTTATGAAGTTATGGCAGGTGTTGTGTGTGTAATTCAAGGAGTTAAGAATGCATGGAATGTTTGTCTCATACTTTTGGTCTGTTCCTCTTAAAATTTGTGGTTTTCTGGCAAATCAGTGAGAACTGAATTCACTAAATACTAATAGCCATTTAAGTTTGTCCTCCTATCTTTCAGGAAACGTGTGGTAACAAACTTTTTATTCTAGCAACCATACCTCTCAACTGCCCCTGATTTTCACAGATATCCCTGATTTTGACTAAATTTTTAGCTTTGCCCTCTTAATCCCTCCTAAAAGTAGTGACATTTGGAGAAAAAGTGATGAATTACATTTAATAAATTATGACAATAATTACAGATATAGACTTCAAAAAATGCATATTAACTCACATTATCTTAATCTATCAATGCCTCAAGTTAATAGTACCAATATTTTAAGTGTCCCTGGTTGTCTCTGATTATTTCTCACTTTGTCCCTGATTCTGTTGAAATTTGTCCCAGATTGATTGAGAGCTATGCTAGCAACTCTAAGATTATACAAACAATGTTTAAAATCTGTCCATGGTTTTGAGCCTTTTTTCCCCCCACCCCCAATAAATGTTGGCTTTTTCCTGATTTCTTGTGCTGCATAGTTGGATTGCTGATACTGTACTGTGTAGTAGTTTGGAAGGGGGTGGATGCTGCTATCCTAAGAATGTCCTCTTTGGCGGGGATACCTTGTAACTATGAACATGTTATCAGCTTGCCAGCCATTCCTTATTGCAATATTACTAGCTTATCATCTTTTTAATGTAATATAGGCAATTTATTCCTCAAGGGCAACAGGTACTTTATTTGTAGACAAAGCCATGAAATATAAAGTTGTTTGCTAGCAGCAAGCAATCTCTTCATTAGTTACAGATCTCTTTAATGTGGAATTATTTAGATGAATTTTACTTCTGCAGAGAATGTGCATATTTACTGATACTGCTGGATTGTATAAGTTTGAGTAGACTTTTATGATGGAAATGTTCTGAATTTGGCAGTTTTGTCATTATTGGTTCATGCATTTTGTTTCATTGCCTACTGGAAAAATGTTCAAACAATACATTTAAAATGTGCTTTAAGTCTAATAAGTGTGCTGTATTATACAAGGAATGTAATTTAATAAAGTCAGGAAGGTGTATCAAATAACACATGTATGTTTCTTATTTTGTGTGCAAGGGGTCTATGATTTGAAAATGGCCCCAAGGTAATCTTTATTCACCACTGGCCAGATGCATTTTCTTTGGGTGTGGTGTGGGTTTCAGGGCCGTTTCAATGAATATGAATTTCAAGGGCAAATAAGTTTTAATGCTAAGTCTATTTTCATTGTGAGACAGTATTGCTTTGTTTAGCAAATGTCTATTAGTGTTTGTGCATTGTGCTATAAAATGTAAAAATCCAAATAATTTTTCAAATTGTGACATAAAATGTTAGCATATGAAGGAGAAAATGGGGCACCCATGACAGTACATTGGTTCTATAGAAACTACTTCTGACTAAACTTGAAAATATTGTGTGTGAAGCAAAAATGCAATAGAGACAGCACAATACACAAAAAGGGCCAATCACCTAAAAATGTTGCCAGTGTTCCTAAACCAAATACAATGAACCCTGTGTGGCAGGAGGTAAGATAACAGTTTTGTCTGTTTCATTCCACTTGCATGACAGAAGCATATATATTGTTTGACATTAATCTGTAGAGTTTGGGCATAGTTGTGAATTGTTAAGACCTCGGGTATGTGATTTATGCAGCATACCAGACCTACACAATTATGGTTAATCTGTATGAATGTTCACCACAGTTTTCAGCTCTGAGCCTTAAATCAGTCATATATGTATTAATCAATTCATGTTAACCCTAATTTCTAGTGAAAAACAGACAACAAATATCTGGCAAATTCATTTTTGGCTCACAGTACTTTTGAAACTCTATCATAATGGTACACAAGTCAGACTGTTGCAGTTTAGTAAAGATGACTACATTAACTACTTTAATCACAACATCATCAGCCACAGGTATAAAAGCTGCAACTTGGACTTTTTTTACTGTTTTTTCCAACAGGCCTTAGTTGTTGAACTGGAACCTTAACCTCTGCATCCACTTTCTATCAAGTTACTTTGAAGAGCAGCTGATGCTGGCTGTGCAAGTTGAAGTATGGAGCTCATGATGATTTGTTGCCACTGATAAGGGTAGACTGTTTTAAAATGTTCTTTAGGTTCATTGGGTATGAATGAATTATGGATATTTTTCCAACATGTGGCTTTTGCTGAATCAAAGGGGGTTATATCATATGAATTCCTTTTTGATGTCTATCACTGTATGAGAAGTAAATATTGAAATGGTTTATTAATTTGAGCCATTTAAGTTTAGAATGATTTGGTTTTGACCAAAAGTTTTTTTTTTCTGTTAAACCACAGCAGCTTCTTCATGTATTCATCTAATGAATAAGTTTTAAAAAAATGATGGACTTTTGATGAGTTAATTTTTATCAGATTTCAATGCTTATGTTCAAGAAGTTACTTGGAACTTGACAAGTCTTAAAAATGTTCATGGAAGATAAACTTTTGCAATGTTATTGCAGGTTTCAGTCTTGATGCCATCATACTGAAAGTAAACTAAGTAATATTGAGATTTGATAAACTGAACAATAAACCTAACATTAACACTGTAACATTGGTCTGACTTTAAAACTGCTGAGAAGTTAGTGCTTTGGTGATGTCTGTGATCCCATTGCAACATCATAGCTTACATTTGAGGCTTCAGGTTCAGTTCATAGGCACCAGCAGCATAAATAATGTCTCCCTGTTGAAATGTTGGTGCTCAAAATACCGAGTGCCTACAAGATGAAAAAAAAAAAAAGACCAAAAACCCAGGAAAAGAGCTAATCTCGAAGATCGCTCATCTCCTTTAGACTTCTTTTTTTCCATGGGGGCATGCTCTCTGCACCCTTCCCCAAACCTGTATATACTAATTCTGAGATTGCTATACCTTGGAGAAAAAAAGAATAGTCAGAGAAATGGCCATCTCAGACTTAGTATAGGTAAATCTGTTTTTCAGCCATTTGGCCTTTGTGATTCAGGACTCACTCTAGTGGGTCCGACATTTCAAATGGTTACCTAAATAACTACATGGACTCACCCAGGAGCTGGTCAGTATGCAAACATTCTATTTGCTAGAGGTAAGCAAGTACCAAAGCAAGACTTAGTCACATGACATCCCACATGCAGTTAGACTTGTGGGATATTACTGATATTACGTACTGCTGTAGTAGTTGTAATAGACACTTAAATGATATAGACAGAAAATTCTTTATCTTTGCCCAGGTATTAATAACTGGTGGACTTTTTTTTAGATTGAAGAACCTTCTGCCATTGGTCAGTCATAAGGAATATATTTCCTTAGTGTTCTTCCAGTCCATGTCCATGTCAATGGCATGCTAAAAATGGCATTGCTGATATAATTGTTTCTACTGTTATGCAGGCTCTTTGAAAGTTTGAAGAATGTCCTAAAGGAAACTATTAGGTGAGAATATTAAAAAAAAAAACATCTGGCAGACATTTAATTTATTTTACCACTGAAACAAATGTATTTCTGCATTGCTATGTCTGATAAGAACATGATAAAAATGGAAGTCTGTCCTTCTGTGAGATGTCATGTTGCTTCTTTTCTTTTACACAGTACTAGTTCTTCTGACTCAAGCACAGCACATTAGGGTAACAGGGAGCCAAGACCAGCACTGGGGTACACAGAATAATAGTTTCAATTACCTGAGCTCTCTTTTGTTACAGACATTGGATAGATCACTAAATCTGAGACAGGATGAAAGCATTTGAAAATATCTGTATCACTTCTTCAATCTGCCATCACACAGCCACAAATGATGCATGTTCTTCCATCTGCTCCTCTGTCTAGAATGTTCATTAATTAATGTCATTTAATTTTGTTTCCTGGAGCTGATGACATCATTCTCCTAATATACCAAGATAATTACCTTAAAGTGACAGAGATGGGTTAAATCCCTTTATAATTTAAGACAAAGTCAACAAAGATTGCAAAATCTAAACATTTAATTTAAACACATTCAACAAAAAAATACAAAACACAACATAATTATCCACACAATTGTTTGCTAGAGGCAATGCCACTTACACCTTCATACAAGGCATAGGAGCTGACTTAACTAATCACCCTAACACTCACACTAAGCCTAACACAAAGTATAAATCTAACTCTAGCCACAAGCAAAACCAATACCCTAATTCAAACGTCATCTGTACCTTCATAGTCACTGACTTTTGCAAGTGTTTCAGCAGTCATATTCACCCAAACTGTACTTCATTCAGGGTAATAGGTTAGCTACTACCAACAGAGTCAGTGTCTCCAAACCATGGTTGATAGTCTGACTGCAGCTGAATGACATTTTCAATATTAGTGTTCAGTGATTGTTTCACTTCTAATGTGTCCACTTATAAAATGTTAAAATGCAGCTGTCAATATTAAGTTTGAGTCTTCTGCATCTTAAGTGGTTAATGTAAGAAGTGCACATCTGCAAAGGTTGTAGAGAAGGCAAAAGAACCACTTAAAATGCTGTCAGCATATACTTTATTTTTATTTTATTTATTTTACATTTGTTGACCGGGATAGTCTAGCTGGATATATTTCCATTTTCAGTAGAAGCCCGGGGAGAAAAGCTCCACACAGATATACAAAGTATAAAATATTGTTACATGGTGAAAAAAAAGGATTAAAAAACAAAATAAAAACAGGTAGTTAATACATTCTTGTGATAAAAATACTGGAGAAACATTACAGTAAAACAGAGTAAAGTTTAAGAGACCTAGAACAGAATAATATAGTAAGAGTAATTGTACAATAGATAAAAACAATTGAGAAACAGTACAGAGAGCAGAATACAGCTTAAGACAGCTCAAAAACAGAATAGTAAGAGTTATGTACAATAGATAATATGAGATAGAATTATTTAAACACTAAGTTGATTAGAGTTTAGAAATAGTCAGTCTTATTTACAGGTCAAAAGCATGTAGAAGTTTGGAAGTATGGCAAGAAGAGGAAGAAAGAGGGGTGAAGTGGATGAATTAGTCAGGGTTACTACAAGGGCATAGCCAGTGCATTTGGAGGTGTTTTCTAAGTTTTTATTTAAAGAGTGGCAAGGATGTAGTTAGAGATAGTTCAGAGGGTAGTAGGTTCCAGAGTTTTCCTGTTGTGTTGGTAAACAGAGAGTCACCAGCTGCATTATTAGACTTTGTTAAGCTGGCAAGAAGTTTGCTAGAAGAACGTAGGGAGTTCAAATTATTATATGGGACTATGAGTTTTGAGACTATAGGGGTATTATTGGGTTGGTAAAATATCTTGTGGGCAATTGTGAGTTGGGGGATAATCAGATGGTTTTGGAATTCGAGCCAATTTAGTTGTCTAAGATTTGAACAGTGATAGGTTCTGAAGGGATTGCCAGTAGCAAATCTAGCAATGTTATTATAGGAGGTTGCTAATTTGTTAAGGTTGGATTTCTTAAGGTTGGTAAATATAGGTGAAGCATACAGGAGGGTTGAGATTAGATGGGAGTGAGCAATCTTGGCTCTGGCTGCTGAAGTTAAGAAGGGTTTTATTCTGGCCTTTTTTTAACTTTAACTGGCCTTATTGAATGGACTTTCATTTTAGTAGATTTCATGTATAGATTTGTACATAGGCTCATCACATACAGTCATCAAATTACTTGGATACCTGGATAGGAGACTTTTTTTTTTTACTCATAAAGGAAACCAGGTAGAGTTTGAACTGGGAACAAAGGGACCATTCTGATCCTACACTGAAAGGTTGTTCCATAATCTGGTCATTGATTGTTTAGGAAGAATATAATTTCTTAATAATTTATTTATTAACTGATTTAATAAATTTGTTAACCAGGTGGTAGGGCTTGTTGATTGACCCTGTACATCCACACCCTAGCACAAAGCCAGTGGAATGTTACAACCATCTTTCATTTCACATTGTTTCAGTGTATTGGTGTGTTGTTTATAGGAAAAAAGTTAATTTTACAGCAATGATTGTCATATGAATCAGTATTTCCAAAGGCATACTACTGCAGAATTAATAACATAGTCATATTAAAGATAAGATTATGAAAAAAAACAGTTAACATGCCCAGAGGAATATCAACATATTTTCATAAGTAATATTAAAAGGAAAAAATAAAGTTGTATATTAATTATGTTCTTTGTGCCTTCTGTGGAAGGTTGGGCGCTGGGCTGGCAACTCGACACCATAAAATTCCACTGCCAATCATGAGCGTGGGAAAAGCCGAAAGAAGAAGATTAATTATGTTCTTTATTCCTGACAGTTTTTTTATATAAAATTGGGGTTAGATTCAAGGATTTAGGAACTACAGCAAGAAAACAGCTCCAGTTTTCGTTTTCTTTTTTTAACCATATCAATATTAAAAGTTGTAAAACATAATTCAAAATTAAATGTACACATTCCAAATAATAACCTGAATACCTCAACACTTATGTATATATATATATATATATATATATATATATATATATATATATATATATATATATATATATATGTGTGTGTGTGTGTGTATATACGTACCAGCATATTGTACGTTTTTTATTTTTTAGATTTTTTCCCGAACAGATTTGTTTGTTTTTCAATTGAATTGTACAGGTTATAGGTCACATTAAAGGTGGAAAAGTTTTGAAAAGATTTATTGTCTCATTTTTTTATATCATAAAAACCTGGCATTTTAACAGGGTCGTGTACACTTTTTATATCCACTAGATATATATATATATATATATATATATATATATATATATATATAGTTGAATAACTTTGGATATGAGGATACATATTTCTTTTCTTTGACTGCACAGTCTTGATATTGTAATACACACGTGTAACAATTGGAGAGGACTTGTGCCCAGCAAAACAGCAACTCCGGGTTTTGTCTGAGTGTCTTTAAGTTCAAACAAAAGCCAAATGTGTAGTAATTAATTTCCTCCTATTGGAGCAATGGCTGTTTTACAGTCTATCTACCAAGATTTGCATCCTGATCCTTTTGACATAATCAGTTTATATCATCACAATTCAAACACGTATTCATATCTTTAGAATCATATGTGTTACTAAAGAGAAGAAAATTGCAAACTGTTCAGCAAAAACTGGTCTTTGCAGTGGTTACATTCATTAGATTCTAGATCATGAGCTGGATTTTATAAGTCACAGTAACAAAGTAAATATTACAGTTTATAATATTTTGTAAACAACTGACAATATACTACACACATACTAGTAACAATATTTTCCTCATCCAGTTGTGAGATTTCATGTGTGGGTAACCAGTTTTGTGTTACTTGGTTGCTGAAATATTTTGAAAAATAATTTGAGAAATGTGAACATTTTGATAATATAGGTAAGTAGTGTATACATGACATTTAATATATCTCTAGCGGTTCTATACAGAGGCAGAGAACTGATGCAGCTGTGTTGCCTGATGCGTAACTTTAATATGAAATCTTTGCAAGAAAAAATTAACTTTATTCCAAAATGGTTTAAGTAAATGGCAATCATAAAACATATGCTTCCAATCTGCTCTCAAGTTCCTTTTACATCTCCAACATCCGATATTTTGTTTAAACATTATTTCCATTTTATGTGGTATTATAAAGGACCTGTGAATAAATTTCCATGTGAACAGTTTCCATTGCAATGAAAGAGATGTTTGCTTTGTGGACAGAAGTATTAATTTCTTGTCATTGTTATTCGGCATTTGATTATTTATTGTTTTATAGTAGTTGCAAAGATTCTCTTTATGATATAATTTTGTCTTCTTAATTATTTTATAGACGTTTGATAAGTAACCTTTTCCGTGAACAGCTTGAGTGGTTGAAAAGACAAAGTGTTCTATAAATTTAGGTATATTTTGTGTGATTGTTAATTGCATTGTCTCTATTCTGTTTAAGATGTACTTTCTTATATCCTATATGCTTAGCCATACATGATTACCTAAATCAAATTTGTTTCTTATTTGTTCCATTGTTAAAAACTTTCCAGAGTTTAGTAACTATTGCCAATGTTAGTTCATGCTTTCTAATGCTTGATTATATCTATATCGAAAGTTTTTGTTATTTTACATGCATACTATAGGATATAGTAAGAATGAGCAAGCTTTTATGTTGGGATTCCTATTCATAAAGGTTTTATAACCTTTTAATATGTTTTTATAAACTTAGAACTTATGTGCTTCTGTTTGTTCTCTGTAAAATGTTCTCTCATCATCCAAAGAAAATTATTTGATACTAACTCAGTATATTGTGGTGGTAAGGTAAGACCTGATTTTAGCCATATCTTTTCATCTGGCAGAATAAGCATTATCTAAACTCAGTGATATTGTTTTTATATTAGATGACAGTTCATATATTTCTGTATCTGGAAGAATTATTCATCCGACTTCCCAGTCATTTAAGGATGATTCAGAGCTATTGTGGGTTTAATGGGATACCATAAGAAGTTTAGCATTAGTTTATTAGATTGTTTTATGTAAGATTTAGGAGGAAGTATAGAAAAGGCTTATATGAAGTATATTTTTGAAAAGATAATTATTTTAATTATATAACGTCTGCCCTCCATTGTAAAGAAATATTTATTTCATTTTTGAATGAGTGTTTTAATGTTTAGACTATTACAGTAGTTTGTTATTGTCTAATCTAGTTCATCTGTTAATATAATCCTTTTTGTTTTACTGTCAGCAGCTATATATTTAGAAAAATCCTTATCTGTGTTTTTCCTATTAGAATTTATAAGTAATATCTGTGTTTTATTTTCATTAAATTTAAGGCCTGAGAGTTTCTGAAAGTGTTCAATTAAAATTAATAGCATTTTAGAGAGGTGTTATCATCCTTTAAGGTTAACAAAATATCATCTGCAAATGACTGAACCTTCATTTCTAGACTACTGTCAGTTTGTATACCCTTAATATTCTTGTCCATTCAAATATAATTTGAAAAAGGTTTAATTACTAAGGCAAATAATAATGGAGACAAGGGGCATCGCTGTTTTGTACCTTCAGTAACTTCTAAAGATTTAGAAAAGCATGATCCAATCTTTATATATGCTTTATATAGTCTTCTAGAGCCAGCCATAGATAATCCCAGTGGACAGAATCAAAGGCACTATTTATGTCTAAAAAGTTTATTTTTATTAATGTTTGTAATCAGGCTAATCACACTTGATAGGACATATTTTAGAGAAGACCCAGGATGCTTTTCATACTAAGAGTAATTTGGACAGGATGATGGGAAAATCCCTCTATTCTTTTCCGGTGGTTTTGCATTGTGATGCTCCATGAGAAAAAGATAGTAGAATTAACACGAGTCAGGAATCAAGAGAAGGCACTATGAATATAGATAAACCTACCATGCAAAATGTTTAGCAACACAGTCTGGGTTTCCTAAAGAGATGTTGCTGGAAATGACAGAGGAGTCTGAACTGGCTGAGTTCTGAATTACAGCACAATGGGTTGGCATTAAAGAGGAGGTTGCAACCGAGATAGTGCAGCTGAATTGTTTAAGAAGGAATAGGATACTGTGGTATGGATGATGCCAAATGCAGAAAGAAAGTGGGAGTTGGAAGAGGCAGACATATTACAGGCAGCAGCAATATTTAGGGAAGAGTTCCAGTGGAGAGATAGTGGTAGTGATAAGAGCTATGTAATCGTTAGCAACTGAGAGATAAGTGGAATTAACACTGAGAGATAACTTTTACTAAGATTTTATTTTGTCAAAGCAGATACTAAATTATTAGTTATTTACTATTTTCATTCACCCCATGAGGCCTTGCCCAATAGCTCCCTTACCTACATGTCCATATTATTCCTCCTGGAGTAAAAGTCATGTATCCTTGAACTGAATGCGAGATGTTGGACCATTTTCCCATTCATCAGAACAGGCCACCTCCCCTTCCAGAATGGGCAAGCTGGCACTGGCCTGTCAAGCTCATCCTCCCTAACAACTGCAAACCATTACATTCTAAAACTAATTTGTGTGATTGTGGAGAAAATTTCTTTAATTCATATAGTTTATGATTTGTATTTGGAATATTATTATGCATTGGAGTTTGTTACAGTTTTTTTCCTGCTAAATATGATTAATATATTTGGTTGATTTTTAACTAAAATATAAGCTTACAACAATGGGAAAGACCATTTATTCCTACATCTGACACACCTACAACCTATACCAGTGATTTGTGCAGGGTGATTTCCCACAGTGACATCTTACTGGTGATGCTGGATATCCTGATTGGGGGCTGTGTCACATGGTATATATATATATTTTTTTTTAACCTTCATAATGTGACTTGTTTAGTTGAGTTTTATTCTTGCACTGAAGAAGGGTTATTATCTGAAAGTTTTGCATTTATTTTACATTAAAAGTTTGGTGTTTGGTGTTTCCATTGTCTGATTTTCTTGTAGATGCTGGATGTGCCCTGAATCCATGTCTGATGACAGTGATACAGAATCTACAGAACATGGATGAGATAACATGCAACTTTGCACTGTGACAGACATGCACTATTGTCAAACGTGTTCAGGTTGTTGAAGGTCAACTATCACTGTCTAGTTACCTCTGCTGATGCACTTCAGTATGCTCTGGAGGTCTACAGTTAGATATTTGCTGTCCTTACAATGCCACACAACATTGTGGTATGCAGGCAACTAGAGTGGGAGGCTCATCATCAGAGGAGCAGACATACTGGAGCCGGCAGCACAGGAGAAGCTGGGTGAGGAGGCTGTGGAGAAACTGGCTACAGGGGAAGCCTTTGTGAGGCTTAAGCAGAAGTAATACATTGCAGCACTGGTATAGTAATGGCATCTGGTCCACAATGAAAGGCAAGAATAGAGACAACAAATATTAAAACTAGTGCATACAGTACAACACTCATGCTATGCTGTACAGTGCACTGACTGGCCAAGATGTGCACCAGCCATAGCCTAATCCTTTTAACATTGTAGTGAGAGCAGGAAACTGATGACATCATTTGCATATGTGGTATGTGGCACTGTGACAGGGATTGTCAGTGACTACATAGGCGGGAGATGAATTAGAGTAGAGATATGGTAGAGGTTGTGATATGTGGCTTGCAGATACAGGAAGCTGAGTATATATGTGCAGTGATGGGTGAAGTTTCCTAAGAGGGCAGGTGGCCAGATATTGTGAGTACAGCAGACAGCATACAGCTGTATGGGCATGGATGTGACTAATGTTGTGGAACCTCAGGTGGGAACATTGCAAATTGTGAATGTCTCTGCCATGGGGGCATCATCTCTGAGGGATGGCACCGCCACAAATACCTGCTGGCAAGGATGTTTCCATGTGGCTGTGACTGTCTGGTCATACCATGTGGGTGACCACAATGTAGACTACATCTGCAAGAGTAACCTTTTTATGTCACACCAGATTCACTCACAGTAGGTGATTTCAAGGAGGTGGCATTATGTGACCTTGAGGTATCTGCCCTGTGGTGTGGACCCACAATGGAGTTAAAGGAATTGCTGCCATGTTACAGTGTTGACCTTGATGCATAAAGGCAGGAAATCCCATGGAGGTGGCAGTGGCTACCAACTGTCTGCCCAGTGACCTGAGCAGGTGATCCAGGTGTTTCATGCCCTCATGTGTCATAACTCATGTCATGCATTACAGTAATCATCTCTACCATGGCATTGGTGACATTTGTCTGTACTTGGAACACTAATCTGCACATCTATTAATTAATACTCAGTGTGACACCAGATTTGGACATTGACCAGGGAGCACTACCTAACTACGGTCGTTAATGATTCACTACTTCTTTATAACAATTGTTAAAGCATACCTTTTTTCAGCAGGTACTGTTAGCATTTCCAAATAATATGACACCCTAATAGTTCTTCCCTGTAAGAAAATGAGAATCTAACACTACAACTAAGTCTTCCAGCCTTACTTTTCCTTTTAACCTAACATGCTGTTTCACTGCTATCCCAAAACAGCAACAACATCCAAAGCATAGAATACTGTTTTTCCATCTTCACATTTACACAACAGTGCATCATAAAATTCAGTTTTCAGCACAGTGCACATCATTTTAACTGCACAAAAAAAAATCAAAAACTTGTTACTATAGGTCAGGCAAAATAAGGAACACATTCCAAAGCTATGAATTGTTTCATCTAGTCTTAGAAATAACTCTTTCACTTCTTACTTTGAGAGAGGCACATCCATAGTTTGGACTCAGTCCAGAAATTGTATATTAACTTCACGTAATATCTCCATATAACATTTTGTCAGCACCAAAATGGCACATATTAATGGACTTATGTTATGCAATAGTCAACCGAATTCTACAGTGCTATCTTTCACTCTATTATCTGCACATCTTATGAATGAAACTGGCTAAAAGAACCACATTCTTATTCCCCAGACACAGTATTCTTTGACCAGGACAAGGTCAAAAGGGAACAGAAGGAATAGTTATCATCTATCATATGAAATTAACTTGCTTCAGTTTTACAAACCATTTGCCATTTATTCCCAAAAGAGACAGCATTCTGTTATTAGTTCATAGGTCAGGCCTAGCCGGTTATCCCATTTGAGAATCAAAACCAGCACCTTGTATTTATAAGGCAAACACCTTAACCATTACGCCAAAGTAAATATTTATAAAATAATACAAGTACATATATAGGTAAGTATTAGGCTAGCTGCTCCTGTGAGCCATTTTAAGCTCAGGCAATTTCCCTTTCAAAGGTGAGAATCAAACCCTGTATATTGTGTCTGCAAGGTAAACACTTTAAACCATTGCACCCATAAGGTTGGTGTAATGGTTAGGAGGGAGCAGTAACAAGCAACTTACTCTTGACAGCATCTGTACACCTGCAGACTCCGAACAGGAAGTATCAAGGAAACATTTGGATGCCTAACATCATCAAAAGTGGTTCCTAAATTTATCTAAGACTTTTGACACAATTGTCATCTTCTTATACACTGTTTTCCAGCCATTTAGAAGGCAAGAAATGTGGTTACAGGCTAAGACTGCACCTCTCCTCCTGTTGATGCTTTCCTGAAGCTGTACTTGACCTTCTTCTCTTCACCATAAATATCAGTAACATGCTAGAACACTGTGGTGACACTGCATTAGAACAATAAGCTGATGACTCTATCATCAGGCACACTGACATCCCGCTCACCAGGCTGAACAAGGAGAAGGTCACGGTGAGCTGCCTGTCGGGCGCTAGGATCCGCCACATAACACAAGCACTCAGGTCACTCCAAGGCAAGTACAAATATGACTCAGTCATTGTCCATGCTGGTGTGAATGACCTGAGACGTACCTCTCTGGACTACATGAAAAGAGACATAGAGGAGCTCTCTGAGCATGTAGCCCAGGCTGGTATGACCCTGACCTTGAGTAGCATCTTACCTTCACCAAGAATGATGCCACAATATGAAGACAAGATGATCAATTTCAACAATTGGTTTAAGTATTGGTGTCATTCAAAGGGGATCCAATGCCTGTCAGCCTGGGATGACATGCTCGACAAGCCACGATGCTTCACTAGGGACGGCTTGCACCTATCACCCCTGGGCTTTCGGATATTGGCAAAGGCTCTTGCTACCCCCATAGTGCCTTTTTAGGCAAGGCTCAAAAGACAAACCCACCTCCATAGGTATCACAAGGGATAAGAAACTAAGAGTAATGCTACTCAATGCCAGAAGTCTAAACCTCAAGATGCATGCACTCGAAACTCTCCTTAGCATGGAGAACATTGATATCTGTGCAGTAACAGAAACCTGGTTCAAGGCTCCCAAGAGCACCCCAGCACTACCAGGTTATACCTCATACCATGCCTTTTGGCCCCAAAACTTGGACCGAACCACAAAAGGAGGGGGAGTATCAATATTCGTCAAAGATACCCACACCTCCAGGTTGGTGGCACAGCATGAGGCATCAGAGACTATCCATGTGCAACTAACAGTGGGTAAAATTGCCTTCCAGTTTATAGCCTGCTACAGACCACCCTCCCAAACCCAGGAACTCCACTCGGCCTTCCTGAGAACACTGGAAAATATGAAGGTCTCTCCAAACACCATTATATTGGGTGACTTCAACTACCCAAACATAGGCTGGGAGCATTACTCTAGCTCCAACACCCTAGTCCAAAGGTTCCTAGAATTTATAAACTCAAATGCTATGGAACAACTTGTTACCACTCCCACAAGAGGGGAAAACATACTGGACCTGATCATCACCAACATGGGGACTCTATGCTCCAGACCAGAAGTGTATCCCTCACTGGTAAGATCAGACCATAAACTAAACTCACTGGATATTCACATCCCGACCCCACCCCCTGCCCAGAAAACCACAGTGAAAAACTTCTCTAAAGCAAATTTCACACTCCTCAAAACCGAGGTGGAATCCTTCAAAGCCCCTGGGCCTGTGGAAAATACTGCCCAGACCGCAGAATCCTTTATAAACGCATTCTATGAACACCTTCAGGAATGCATGGCTCATGCAATCCCAAATAAAACCAAGATCCAATCCTCCAAAGGCAGATGTCCTGTCTGGTGGACCCCAGCCATAAACAAACTATACAACAGAAGGAGGAAGCTACTACATGATAGAGCAAAATCCCAAAAAGGGAAGGTATATCTGATCAGTATTAGCAAAAAAACTACGGGCACTAATAAAATTGTCTAAGGCCAGCTTTGAGACAAAAATTGCAGAGGACACTAAGGATAATCACAAGGCTTTCTTTAGTTATGTTAGGAACCTGGGTGGGAATTCCCAGATATGCTCATAATTAGTTCAAAATGACAATAAATACACCGAACCTACAGACATTGCCAACATCCTAGCTGACAGGTTCAGAGCAAATTCCCCCCCTCCCCACCAAAAGGGCAAATATGTATCCCAGCAGAGTGCTGCCCCCCTGACATCTCAGATGCTCAGGTAAGAGCCGCCCTCTCCAAAGCAAAAAACACAGCATCAATGGGACCAGACGGTGTCCCGGGCTGTGTCCTACATGAACTCCAAGAAGAGCTAAACCCAAACATAAAACTACTGTTCAATCTCAGCCTTACTACAGGATATGTACCCAAAGAGTGGCGTACAGCAATGGTGGTCCCTCTCCATAAAGGTGGTGCCTCAACGGATTCTGGAAACTATCACCCCATAAGCCTGACTAGCTTGGTCTGCAAAGCTATGGAAAGGATCATCATGGACCTTATAAATAAAGATATTGGGGACCTACAGACACTGGATCCTACCCAGTTCAGCTTTGTTAAGGGCAGATCCTGCCTCTTAAACCTGGTCAATTTCTTTGAAACAGTCACCAAGGCCATTGACGAGGGAAAGGTGGTCCACACAGCCTACCTGGACCTCTCAAAAGCCTTCGATACAATACCCCACTCGGGCATTATAGATAAGCTCACCAGCTTAAATATAAACCCCTATGTCACTAGATGGGTTGCAAACTGGCTCAAGGACAGAACCCACATGGTTAAAATTGCTGGAGCCATGTCAGACTCCAAACCAGTTACAAGTGGCGTCCCACAAGGCTCAGTCCTGAGACCTCTCTTGTTCGGTATATATTTCTCAGAGGTACAGACCAACACGGAAGGACTGTGGCTGACCAAGTTCGCAGATGACTGCAAACTGGGCACCATAATCGACTCTCCAGCCGACACAAGCATCCTCCAGAAGGGCCTCATAGAAACAGACAACTGGTGCCAGAGCCATGGCCTCAAGATAAATGCCAAAAAGTGTATAGTCATCCCCTTTGGCAAAAACAAAGTGCCCACAAATTACCACATAAGTGGTAATCCATTAAGTACGGAAGAAGTAATTAGGGACCTGGGGACCCAAGTTGATAGCAATCTCTCATTTGACAACCACGTGGCCAAAGTGGTTAGAAAAACATTTTATATAGCCCACCTATTCATGAAGGGATTCACATCTAGATCAGGGGAGGTCATTGTGCCTCTTTACTCATCCCTCATCAGGCCCATAATTGAGTTCAATGCCCCTTTTGGGATGCATTTTACCAGACACCTGCAGCAACTGGAAAGACCCCAAAAGTACCTCACCAAGAGGATCAAAGGGCTCAAACAGATGCCATATGCTGCCCGGTTAAAGAAACTTCAGCTCTACTCAGTGGCATACTGCCTGCTCAGAGGCGATCTGTGCCTGACGTATAAAGCCATGTCCAACCCGGAATTAATGGACATGCTGCACCTCAGAAAATTCAAATCCCATTGAGCTACGCACTCAAGAGACTTGAACCTCAGCACTGAAATAAATAGGACATGCTGGAGGGACAGATTCATAACCCAGAGACTCCTTTCACTCTGGAATAAAATCCCAGTCCAGGTTAGGCAGAGTCCCTCATTGACTCTCTTCAAGGGGAATCTTGATGAGTGAATGGAGGATTGTAGGTTTTCCCCAGGTATCACTTCTGTGTCACTGTTAGACAGAGGCACAGTATAGTAACCTCAAAAAAGGACATAGCAAAATTAATTTAAAATGGGTGGCGAAAGCCAAACACACTCTGGCTAGGCTTATAAATGAAAGCAAAAAACAGTCCCCTGCACGGAGAAAATTGCACGGCCAGAAAAGATACCCAGGAAAAACAGTAAAGCCAGCAACTGGATGGCTGTGAAAAAGTAGTTTATTCATCAAACATTGTCAAACATCAGTCAGACTTCAATCTCACAGACCGGTTTCAGCATAGAGTTAGCTTAGCCTTCACACTAAAGAAGCCATCACACTGATGAAGGCTAAGCTAACTCTATGCCGAAACCGGTCTGTGAGATTGAAGTCTGACTGATGTTTGACGATGTTTGACGAATAAACTACTTTTTCACAGCCATCCAGTTGCTGGCTTTATTGTTTTTCCTAGGCTTATAAATGCCCTAGGGCAGATAGCCTAGTATGAACCTATGAACCTATGAACCTATGACCCTTTAGTTTGTTGTACTTCCTCAGTAGTCAAAGTACTATATAAACTTCTTTAAGCCTTTGATTTTGTAGTAGGTTTGCATTGACATATCTATTTATTTTATTTGAATTTATTTACTGGGGTAGAGCACTAATAATTTCTGACCAATCTCTATCTCAATCCAAGGTCAAAAACTGACCAGATATATAAAATAGACAAGAGCCCAGTAGCACATAAGTGACAGCAACAGTGCAATGGTAGAGTAATGCTTTGTTACATAGCAAATCCAATATATACATTTCTAAAATGTACAAACGTTTCAATACAATTGAGAAATTAAGGCAGAATAAATGGTAGATGTGCAAAGGAGCAAATATCACAGTGGTTGAGTTACAGTGGAGAAGAGTTAAAGTAGACTTAAGTGATATGACCTGAGGGTAATGGGTGGTTCTGCTTGTTTAACTAAATGTAATTTTTAGGAGAGAATAAAACCTGAAATAAGTGTATGAGTCTTTAATTTCAGGTGGGAGGGACTTCCACAGTTTTGAGCCAGAGAATTGAGCATACATGGTCAGAGATATGTAGCTTCAATTGTGGAATTTGTGTTTTAGGGCTTGAGTGTTTAAAGGAGGGAAAGTATATTCCTGCAGGGGGTTGAACAATTGAGATCCTAGGAGAAGGTCTGCTCATTGGTTAACTGGGAGCCAGAGTGCCTTTTTAGTGTTATACAGTGGTGCTCATTTATTGGAGAATGTGTAATAAAAACACATATCTTGTTTTCTAGTGATTGAATAGTGGTGGTGTTTTTTGTAGAGCCTCATTGAGTTGCAGGAGTAGGATTCCTTTCCCTATTGCAGACCTGGTTGAGTGTAAGAGGAAGGGGGGTATTTTTAGCCTAGAAAAGTAGGAGATTCATTTTTTGGTGTATTTTCAAGTTGCAGGTGGAAATTGAGTGAGTGTCTAACCAGAGTACAAGATACTTGAGATTTCTGTTCAGTGTTTGCAGTGTGAGTAAGGATTTTGTCTACATGCAAGCAAAATCAGGCTGATACTCTTTTCTGTACTTGACCATAATAGACATAAATATCTCTCTGTTTGGATATTTTTATTTCTCATTCAAGCTAGCAACATCAGTTAAGATTCTTGATTTCTTGGTCCTCTGTCACCTGAACTGTGATTTATGTGTCCATAATGGTAATTACAAAAGTAGGAGGAGAAATGGAAATATTGCTCAAGGCTGAAGCATTCATGACAAATATTTCAAATATGTCTGCTTCTAGGGTGTAATTACTTTGCACTCTTTTCTGTAATGTAACATTTTTAGCTAATCTATACACATCTGTTGCCCCTTCAGTGGAACAAGCTTATAATAAGATTGTTCAATTTGCCTGTGGATGTCCTACTTAGATAATTTATGGAATTCTCAAAGAATTAATTTGAAATTTTATCAGTGAACTGTTTTGCTTAAGATAAAATTCTTACATAAATTTTATTTTTCTATGAAATGTTCACCTCTTTAGTAAAAAATGACATGCTCCCAGTTATGGCCTCCTGTTTGCTGTCTGTAATCTTGTTCAAATACTACACCTTAAAATCATTTTTAACAGGTTTTCCTTGGATGCTTCTGTTGCAGGACTTTGAATTAAGCTCTTTGTGCATTAAAAATGTCTAAAAGTACTCCATAAAACATCTCATAAATGCAGAATTGCTATGCAAATGTAAACTCACATAATAGTCTCACATTTAACAAACTGACTTACATTACATATAGTTTCAATTTAATTTTATAACCATATTCAACCATCTGCTTTAAACATTTTCTCTCACATCTACTGCCTCTGTCAAGGCTCATGTCGTGTTTGTCATCAGTACTTTTCATGTTTCTTGCTTCTGCCCTCAGTTGCCTGATTAAATATTGTAAGAGACAAATTATTCAATTTGCCAGCGTCCTCCCTTTGGTTTTCATACATTGCTTAGCTACATTTTATCCTCATCCTGTTTATAAAACTTCTGACTCTAAATGTACAAGGTGACTTATATAGACTGCTCATATTCTGTGCTTATGTTATATAATTTACTAAACTTAGCATCTGTTTTTCTTCTAGCCATGTGTTTGACCTTGTTTATTACACTGTTGTGCATTTTTGTATTGGCCATTTACTGTATTTTTTCTTGGTATGTGTATTCTGAAAATACAATTAGTTCTGTAAGTAAGTACAGCCTACTAAAATGTACTTCACCTGCCTTTTTAATCAAGCTTTGCTCCCCAGGTCTCAAATGAAGATGGATACTGACCAGTGGACCTTGTTTGTCAACAAAAGTAAATCCATCCATCCACAACCCCTTTTTTCTCATTTTTACACATGGTGTTGGGGTGTCACTTTAACAGTGACAATCATCTACAGCCAAGGTACAACCACTGGGTGGCTAGCTCTGCCGAAGCTGTTCTTCCTTACCAAACACTCACATGCACACTCACACTTATGGCCAAGTTAGAGTGTCTTTCGAATATGGGAGGAAACTGTAGCACCTAGAGGAAACCCATGTGAACATAGAGAAGACGTGCAGATTCTGCACAGAAGGCACCCCAGCCGAGAATCAAACCGGAGAACCCTTGCTGTGAGGCAGCAATGCTGTCTGCTGAGCCAAACAAAAATAAATAAAAATAAACAAATACATGAAAAATGTAAGAAAAAGTATAAGAATTCTTTTATAAATGCATTTATGATCCTGCTAGAACACTTAATGTTTCCATATTCTAAAATGATGTATTATTTGTTTACTGTTTTATTTATTTATTAATAAATGTACTGAGAATGTCATGTTGCTAGTACTGCATGTTAAATGATAACACTATATATTGATATCCATGTTGAATTACTGCATTATATTTTCATGACTCAATGAATCATACATACATTTTTCAAACACAACCGGGTTCATATGGCATGTTGAAGTTTAATATGAAGGAATAAAGTAAACTGCAATACTGTTAAAGTAATCCTGCCCATCAATGTAATTTTGCAATATGAAGGTTATGTAATACGAGTCTTTCACAAAAGATAATGCTTTTCGTTCTTAAGACTAGTTGTGTTGTCTTCCTCTATTGATTATTTAAGATAGTTATGTTTCTGGTTTTGTTTTTTTGGTCAGTGGTCTAGAATAAAATAACACAGGTAAAATGAAGAGACATATAAGCCTAGTGTTAATGGTCTACTTCATGTACTGTATTAAGACAACATCTTTTTTCATAGGTAATTACTAGGCCAGCTGCCTCTGTGGACCATTTTATGTTTAGTCAATTTCCCTTTCAAATGTGAGAATCAAACTCTGTACCTTGTGTTAATGAGTTAAATACTTTAACCTTTATATCAACCCGCAACCCCCTAAAAACTTGAGCAGCATTAAAAGCTTTCTCCTTTTGCAAAACAGAGGTTGGTTTCAATCCATTAACCTGCCACTCTGCTGTCTCTAAAATTAGTTGTATGGATTCCAAACAGATCAAAACTTTCGAACCAACTAGGAGTTGAACTTAGAATCTTTGATCCATAGTCAGATCAGACAGATTTTTATTATTAATAATATTCAGAGTTATAGGTGTACTGTTGGATTGTGTTGTAAGACTGACTGCTGCATACCTAACTACTGAATGAATGTTTTTCACGTACATGAGATATTTTCTTTCACTGTGATGCCACAGCAATAGTTACAGAATTATAGCAATCAATGCAGTGACATTGGAAACTTTTGATAATTTTATCTTGGCTATTCACTTTAGAACTTACCTTAGTACTTTCTGTTGATATATTTATATTTCATAAGTGTGGACTAACCACTATATTTGATGATACCTACCAGTGATAAACTCAGTATTGATTTTTGTTTAATAAAACTAACTTGTACTTTATTAAGCAGTGCATTAAGCATTTATTTGCCCTATATTGTGAAAAAGAAAATTGCTGTATACTTCCAGTATTGTAAGTTTCATTTTCAGTTCTTGCCTGTATTTTCATAGCAAAGGATTTTCAGTAATTTCATAAGCCTTCCGAGTATCTTTATAAGTAGTAATTCTTGTTCTGTCACACAAATTCAGTTATATGACATCATGTGTAGCATCCTTCCTTAAAAGCACCAGTTAGTCCTTTAACTGAAAGTTCTATATCATTTATAACAACGTTGAGTATTTTCCTTTATTTCACTCATCATGTGCCAGATTAATTGCAATTAGTAGATAATTATGCCACATTATATTTTAAAATGGATTAGAATGATTCTGTCCTAGTTCCTTGTTGAGTGTAATTACTGTCTAATTAAATTGCCTTAACTAACAGAGTCAAATGATTGTTTCCTTTAATTAGAGTAGCACTAGTATTGTAATGTATGGGGACGGTCTTTTTACTGATGTTGTGCCATTGTTAACCTCTGCCATTGTTAACCTCTTCCATTTTAAAATATTACATCCTTTGCTTCACCTAATTGTCATCATTAATTACTTATCTTTGTCTGAAAATGAGTATACCAGGTGCATCTGCATTTCATTTACTTCCTTAAATTCAGAACAGTACATAAGCTGTTACATGATGATATATTTAATGTAAAATACAACTGTTTTTTTCTTTTTTATTATTTTTGGAAGCAGTATTTGTCTGAATTTGCCTTTTTTGGTGTATGATATGGTTATGAAATGGAATGTGTTTTCTTTGAAATGGAAAATGGAATGATTAGTTGTTTAGTCTTTGCTGTGCCACTGAGTTGTCATTATACAGGCTGAAACTGTCTCACTTTTTCTTGGAAAATGGAAAAATCAAAAACAATTAAGGACAGGTAAGAGCTTTCTGACATTGTCTGTTTAAGCATAATTCCCATTCTGGAATAAATATAAAGCCTTATTTGTCAAGTGATATGAAGTTTTCACAGAGTGTACATCGATTAAATGGAAAAGACCTACCAATTCAGTGCCTGCTGGAAAAAAAAAAACACTTCCCTAAATGCCAGTCATTCAGTAAGAGAAGCATGACAGTCCTCTTGGTCAGTTGTCATGGAAAGCAAAGAATGGTTATGTTCAAAGGTAAAACTAATACCAGACTATACACCATGACTGTACTTAATAATGGACCAAGTAGTGGTGAGTGTGCTGGAAAAAATAGTGTCAAGTATCACTTGAAGGTTAGCCTAAAAAGCTGAAATTTAGATCCATTGACAGTGAACTGGTTATTTGTGTGGTGGTCACACAGGGGGTCAAGTGGGCTAGTGTAATTTGGTCTTTCTGATCTGTGTGCGGTATGGGGTGAGTGAGAGTCTGTGGCAGTCCAGCACCCAGCTTTATGGCCAGTGGAGAATATACACATTAATTGTAAGATGTGCAGGTGCTTGATCCTTCCTAATACGTCAGTGACTACTCATGGAGGTGAGAGAAGACAATTGCATTCAGCAGTTCCACAGTTGTTTCACATGGAAAGCCAAAGATTTCGGATGTGGTTCTGCTGGACATTAGGCTGGGAAATGATGCAATTCATTTTGTGGTGTAAGAGGGTTTATACTGATTTCTGATATCTTGTACCCTATCTAATTCTAAAGGGTCTTCTAGTCACTGAAGGAAGACCACTAATCTGACATTTTACTAAATACAGTGCTGCATTCTGTAGACTTCAAACAAGCCACCTGTTATAAGTTGAAAACAGAACGATTTCTAAATAGAACCGTCATGAGACTGGAAATGTGAATTATTCAGAAAGACTTCAGGTATTGTTGTTATTCTTTTTCTTATACGTTACTTACATGTGGCCACTGTCGGGTATTAACACAATGTCAGATTAAGTTCTATTTAAAAGCGTATGCTTCAAGTGCATTACAGAAAGACTTAAGGCTTGTCACTGAGGCAGCCTTAGGATCTACTAGCAGACACCAGTGTTGAGGTAAGAAATAATGATAAAGAAGATAAAGACCAGAAAAAACTCTTAGCAAGAAGTTTCAATTCATTTCAAATTACTGACTGACAAAGAATGTTAGCACATCTGTGGCTGCAGCTGCAAAAGCCCAGACTTGGAAGAAATTTGTAGGAAACATGAAGAATGACTACCAGATATTATCAGATGTTCTCAGAGAAACCACATGGGGATTATGGAGAGGTTAGTGGAAGGAGACTTAGGTTATTTAAGCCAAGATGACAAAATACTGGTTTTGTATGATATTTCCAAGAGGTAGAAGGAACGCTTTGAGCAACCCCACAGATTAAGATTTCTTCCTGTCAGGAATTGTGATATTTTCTGAGATAAGGTCTATATCTTGTGGTGAAGGTATTGTGGTAATGAAGCACCTTCTTAAAGATAAAGTGGTACTAGAGGATAAGAGCCATCAGAAATGTTGAAAACACTAAACATTATTGTAGTATCATAGCTAATACATATTTGTAGTCTGGCAGGAAGGGTAGAGAGTGTGTCTTTGGGTTGGCATAATAGAACTGTGGATGTTCACCATTCTCACTGTTACATTAGCCTTTTGATTAAATAGGTTGTATACTGCCTAAGATACAATAACAACTGGTCAGCTTCACAAAGGGCTGGCTCCCTTCCATACTTTCACATTCATTGCTGATTTGTTATCCCACTGGAGGGAAATCAGCAGTCAGAGTGAAAAAAATCTTTATTTTTTGCCACCTCAAGAAAAAGCAACCCACAGAAGCAGCAATTGGCTTTAAAGCTTCTTTTCTGGCAGATAAGTCCACACAGGGGAACCCTTCAACACAGCTATATTGTTACCCTTTTAAGAAAACGCTATTATATTTTATTTAGTGACTAAAAATGGTATTTGCCCTTTAAGAAACCTGGCATTTCACGATATTGGAAGTTTCCTGTCAAGAACCGCTATTTTGAGCTAAGGACTGATTTTGTGATTTGGGGTTATTTTTATGTGAAAAGTGTACTGCTTATGTCAATTTTAATGTTTTTGTATGGATTTAAGGATTGGGAAGTATTTTAAACGAGCAGGAATCAATTTTTTGGTGCTTGTGCACATGTTGTGACAACTTATCTGTTATTTTTTTCTGTCAGAGCTCATTGAGTAGTGATGCTTTATTTCTGGCAAGATTTTGTGTGTTTTACTTATGCTGCTACACAAAAGGTAAGTGTGTGTATGTGCTGCTTGTGGACACATGTTTACCAACTTACCTTTTGACTGACTCGTTCCAGCACTGCTTACTGGCATTCAGGCCTTTTCCTTGGATGCAGCATGGATAATTACTCCAGTCCTTCTGGCTCTTCTCTCACTGTATCTAAAAAAAAAATAACAACACAAAAAAGAGCTCTTGCCATCACTGTGGGCTTAGACAGTTCCTCAGTCACTAGTGAGTGAACCTGTAGTGCCCAACCAGTGTTCCTCAAACCATTCATATGTGTCTGTGGGTTCCTCTTGTGTAGTTCTTTCATCCACCATGAAATGGAGGTCAGCTACATCCTTTTCAGCTGTTTCAATGTCTGATGTGAGGATAGGAGAATCATCTTCTTTGGGTTTAGGAGGCACTCAGGGGTATGCTTCTAAAGGGTAACCAGGGTCAGAGACCTCTTGACAGGGCTGTTGTGCCATCTCCAAGTTGGATTTTTTCTAAGGTGTTAGCTGCAAAGAAAAAAAAATAGAAGGTTTCACATTGTTCATCTGCAGACATTGTGTCTATAAAGTTGATTTTTTTTTTTTACTTTAGCCAGGCAATTATTACAAGCTGTTAACCCTTGTAGTAAAAATTCCTTACCTGAGAGCAATGTCTAAAGAAATTCCTGGGAATATTTTATCAGAATTTTGACATGGACAGAGACAGTACTTTGACTATAAATTCACTAGCCCAGAACTCTGATTCTGAGGAAACATGGGTCACTTCACCTCCTTTGGTAGAATTTCTTACTCTCAGACTATTACCAGGATGAATGAGGTACTTTTGTGGGAAAAAGTGGACGTTTCAGGTGAACTGAGGAGATATTACACTACATGTAGATATACCTCATTTAACACCCATCCATCTTATTTTGCCAACCTTGAAGAATGTGTTTAATGCTGCCTGTAATAACCCTGACTCCCAACCGTCTGTCCCCAAAAAGGTGGATAAATTGTATGAAGAACTTCAGACTAACAGTTTTTTTGTTTTCTTAGCTTAGATCAGGTCCAACTTGCTATATCAACCACTTCAGCTTGAAACAGACTTTGGGACAATACCAACCCCTCCCCTGTGAGGAAGGAAGGTAAGGTAATGGACAGATTTGGTAAGGAAATGTTCATTTCTTCCACTTTAGCTTATAGAATTCTTAACTACTAAGCACATATATGCAAGGTTATTCTGTCTTGTGCTTACAGACTGAGGAAATATGCCACCTCATTTCCTTCAGAAGATAGCACCTTTCTGACTCAAGTTATTTCTAATCTTCTTTAGGCATGTAAATCTCCTTTAAAGAGTATATATGATTATTCAGATACCAGGTCTAGGACCACTGCTTCTGCCACTGCTATAGTTTTGAGGAGATATACCTGGGTATGTAATCAAGAGTTTGCTGATGACGTAAAATCTGAACTATTTAATTCTGCTTTAGAAGGAGATTTTTTTGTCCCTTCTGCTACTTAGGTCCTCAAACAATTTGATAAAAGATGGAAGTTAATTCAGGGAGTGTCTAAGATTTTTCAAGACCCCACTTTACAAATCTCCCAAATCCTCTTTTCCTTTTAAAAGGCAAAACAAACAATTCCTGCCAACTGAAGGCAAAAAGGAAGCAAGCAAAAAAAAAAAAAATGCTGGCAGGAGGGGAATAACAAGAAATAAGGATCTTTTTCAAAAAAGGGACAATCTAATACTCCAGAATGACTATGTCAGCATTCTGTCCATTCCGTCTCCTATGTTTCTCTTTGACAGGCAGTTTCAGACTCTTGGGTGCTAAAAGTAATTCAAGAGGGTTACAGTTGACATTGGATATAAATACATTTCAAGGTAATTTCCCCCCATCCTCTGAACCAAACAGTTTTTTTCCTCAGGTCCTTCGACACTTACTCCCCCTAAGAGTCATAAAACCAGTGTGTTTAAATCAAAGGGGCAAAGGCTTCTGCTCCAAAATGCTTCTGGTACCAAAGAAAGAGTGTTATGGAGACCAGTTCTAGAACTTTCCTTTCTTAATCTGTAAGTGAAAATAAAAGCATTCAAAATGCTGTCCATTCAAACTCTGTTACCTGTCATTACTCCTTTGAGTGTCATGGTATCATTAGACCTAAAGGATACTTATCTTCACAGTCTCATAGACAGGCTTCAAGAAAAAATTCAGACTCTCTGTCTGAATCACATTATCAATTCTCTGCATTATCCTTTGGGTTATCTACAGCTCTGAGGATGTTTACAGTGTCTAGCTCTAGAGATAGCTTATTGCAGACTGCATGGCATTTGTATACTTCCTTATTATGACTTATAATTGTAGATTCCTTTCCCAGATTTCAAGAGTCCTTAACATGGGTTTTATCTTTTCTTACCAATCTGGGATTCCAGATAACTGTTCAAAGATCCTCACAGGATCGCACGGGATTGTGTTTCTGAGCTGCCTTCTAAACACTTTGGCTTTTCTTACTAAGGAAAAGGTGGATTTTAATTTGGAAATTTCCTAAACTTCTCCGATCAGTTGTAGACTTCTGCAAGAGAACATCTCAGGATTTTAGGGATCATGTCTTATTTATTTTTATTTTTTATTTTATTTATTTTACATTTGTTGACCGGGCTAGTCTAACTGGATATATGTCCATTTTCAGTAGAGGCCCGGGGAGAAAAGCTCCAAGCATTAGCAGTGACAAAGATTAGAATATGCTGTAATAGTCAAAATAAATTACAGGACATTGTTACATTGAGGTTGACATAAGTTATATAGAGTACTTAGTAGGTTAACACTAAGATCAAATACTGAGAGTAATAATTTGAGAGAGAGCAAATCAAAAAAAGAGAAACATATTGACTTGTAAAAATTTCTTATATATTATGATTCTAACTATTCCTCTTGCCAGATTACACACAAAAAATATTCAGTGGTTTGTCAAAAACACAGAGACAAGCACATTCATCCTCTGGAGTTTCAGATTCCAATTTTGGTCTCTGTCAAAAAGGGACTGCAGTGATGGAGACAGCATATGGCTCTAAATGCAGGTCTTGCCTTTTCTACTCAGATCCCAAGTTGGTCTGTAACTACAGATGGCCCAGATTTTGCTTCTGATGTTGGGGGCAGGAAGTAAAAGTGAAGGCCTGTGGAACACTTCAGACAGACAAAGCACATTTCAGACTCTTGGGTGCTAAAAGTAATTCAGGAGGGTTACAATTGACATTGGATATAAATACTTTATTTCAGGGGAATCCCCCCATCCTCTGAACTGTATTCCATGCCTTGAAATCTCTTTTATCATCTTTCGTCCTGTGGACCTCTTCAGGTGATTGCAGACAACACCACAGTGGTGTGGTACATTAACAAGCAGTAGGACACCAGGCTGTACCCTCCATACAGGCTGGCTATTACGGCTTGGAAAATAACCCTACAGCACGCTTTAATCATCCAGGCATCTTATATTCCATCAAAGCAAAATATAGTGGCAGACAAACCAAGCAGGACCAAGGCAGACACTTGTGAATGGAAATTGAATGGGTGGGTCTGCCATGACTTGATCCTGTTGTTAGAAACACCTCAGATAGATCTGTTTGCTTCCTTTCAAAACAGACAGCTGAACAAATTCTGCTCCAGGTCTCATTGGAAGCAAGCTTGGAAAAAAGATGCATTTTCATTCACATGGTCAGGAATGTTTCTTTATGCATTTCAATCCTTTCTACTGATATCCAGGATAGTTCTGAAGATTCAAAAAGACTCTCCAAAAATCTTTTGGCCCAGGAAACATTGGTTCTTTCTTCTTTTGGAATGGGTTAAGGACAATTACCAACAGCTTTGTCATAGACTAGACCTACTCACACAAGACAGGGAATTTAATACACTCCAGTTTCAAACAACTTTAACTATCTACCTGGATAATTAAATTTGGATTCATTTTAGGCACCTCTTTCATGAGGATGTGCAGCAGATACTAAAGGAAACCAGAAAACCTACTGATAGGGAATTTTGTATTGGCAAGTGCAAAGGATTTTTCTACTTGGTGCCTAACCAATAATCAGGGTATCATCAGGGATTACGTACCACTGGTTCTGAAATATTTGTGAGCTGCTCTCCTCTGGCCTGTCTTATTCCTCTGTCAGGGTACATTTTGTAGACATTTCAGTATGCCTGCCCATAGATCTTCTTCTCTGTTTTTGGTAAAACAGTTTGTGAAGGATGTTTTACATCTTAGGCCTTATAGAAAACAGGTGGCTCCTTCTTGGGATCTTTGTGCTGAAAAAGTTAACTGTGTCTCCCTTTGAACTAGCTTGTTAGGTGCATTTAAGAATCATCATATGGAATCATTTACTTTTTATTGCTTTGACACCTGCAAGAAGAGTATCTGAGCTGCAAGCTCTCATGGAGTGAACCGTGTTTACTCTCACTAATAACAAATCCCTCATTTATGCCTAAAGTATTTTCAGTGTTTACTTTGAATTAAGCCATCAATCTCCCTGTGTTTTCTCCAGATGCTCAGAACCAGGGAGAAAGGAATTTACATACTCTAAATATGCATAGGCAGCTCAGGTACTATACTGACAGAACTATGTCCTTTAGAAAAGCTAACCAGCTGTTTATTTCTTATGATGGGACAAAGAAGGGGCAACCATTTCAAAACGGGCTATTTTGAGGCAGTTTCCTCTGCTGGTGCCTTTTGTTATGCCCACTATGATAAATCAATTCCAGGCAGTACCAAGGTATATTCTACTAAAGTCTTTTCATCTGTGATAGCATATTGGAAAGATGTAGACTCTAAGTATTTTGGAGGCAACATCTTGATCTTCTGTACATACTTTTTTAAAGCATCACAGAGTGGATTCCTTTTCCAGATCTGGAGCAGGCTTTGCTAAGACCATTCTCCAGGATCTCCTGGATCCTTATCCTTTCTCCTCCCAGGTTGGATAGGCTTTGCTAGTCAACCCATATCGCTAAAACGCTACTGCAGCAGTGAGAATGAAGAACATAGTACAGTTGTGAATTGCACCTACCCATAGCAGTAGATGTTCAAATTCCTTACTGCTGCAGTAGCTGTACCCTTCTTCCACCCCCAACTTCTGTGTATAGTTAGCTGTTGAGATACACATTTTATGATTTCAGGTAAATTTTTAGAGGTTCAGGATGAGCAAGCTCTTTCTGTCTTTATGTGGAAGAATGTCCTGAAGATTTCTTCACTCGGACTGCTGATTTCCATCCAGTGGACTAACCAATCAGCAGTCAGAGTGAAAGTGTGGGTGGGAGCCAGAGCATTCTTGAAGCTGGCCTATTGCTGTGTCTTTGGCAAGATACAAGCCATATAGTCAAAAGGCTACTGCAGCAGTGCGGGAATTTGAACATCTGCTTTTATTTTATTTTTATTTATTTGCAGTTTGTTTTCCAGGATAGTCCATTGGGCTACAAAGAGTCCATTTTCGGTGGAGTCCTGGGGAGAAAAGCTCCAGAGAAATACAAATGCATAGTACAGAAAGAGCACAAATTCATAATATACATTTCAATTAAATGTTAAATGCATACTTTGTATAGTACAAACCCATATTGAACAATTCAAATAGATGTTACATAATACAGAAATAAAAAATATTTCCATTAGGAAAATGACATCAGGTTAATTCAGTAAGGAGTAGTTTCTTTTTTTTTTTTTAAGGGAATTACAATGAGGTAATTTTTTAGTCATTGGTCGAATATGTCCCAAGGGATGTAAAACTTTAGGATTTAGTGACAGGCAACAAAGTTTGGAAAGTTAGGAAGAAAGTGTGGTAGAATTAGATTGGATGAGAGCAAGAGCATTTCCATTGTGAAGTAAGATGCGAGTGCAGTGAGGTTTTAAACAAGGAGAGACTGCTGGTGGTGCAGATGGGAGAAGGGAGAGAGTTCCAGAGGCATGCAAGAGAGGACATCAATTGATTCCCAGCAGGATGTGTTGGTTTATGCAATTTAATTAGGTTTTGGGAATTGGATCTTAGGAGTTGATAAGGTTTATGCATTTCAAAGGTATTTGCTAGGAGGGGCAGAGAGGCGGGTTATGAATGAGTTTTTGTGCTTGGATGAGCTGGGTATATGTGAGGAAGTTTGGTAATTCTAGCCAACTTAGTTTTATGGTAAGTGCAATTTACACAACTTTACTTTCCCATCTTGAAGAAGAGGGGAGACTAGAATTTGTAGAACCAGCTGTAGAATGAGCATGTTTTCAGTCTTTCCAGGACTGTATGTGTCAACTTGATCTAAATGAGACGGTACCCAGTATCAAAACTTTGGACTTGGCAGTAGCATCATTAAATACATTGTAGTTATTAAACAGTAGCTTTATCAGCATACTCCCCCATGCAGAAGTTATTAAAAGTCATAGGAATGTGGTAGTCTCATCTGCACCTTGTACCCCTGGATAATGTACATGGCCATGTTCCCCAACACGTTACTCTATGTATATTAAGGGAGTAGTTATGGGACTGTTAGGTATCATTTATGTATGCTCTTTCCTGAAGCAAAACCAGTATCAGTAGCCTGAGTTAAAATGTTTCAGAGTGGACACTGGAAATGTTTAAGACTGTATTTCCTACACTTCTGTTTGAAACTCTAAAAGATAATATAGCACAATGCATTGTAGGAGGGAATACTATCTGGTTTGGTGAGGCTTTGGAAGTATCATCCTGGATTGTTGAAGATTATTAACCTTATCACAAACATACTACTCTTAACTACCGCAATAGCCTCTCTTGCCATACCTTACTCACTCACCTTCTTTGAAAATCTTACTCTACTTGAACAAAACCATAATTTCCAACAAACTTTATCATCTTCTTTCATCTATACCCTTAACCACAGTAACATAACCTGTACCTCTAACTATATACTACCAAAATATCACAGAGCAACCCATGTTACTTACTTCACTATCAAAAAGAATTTTGATAATTCCTACAAAATCTTTAAATTTATACACTATCCCCAGCGTCACCTCCTCCTAGACGGTGATATTCATCCAAACCCTGGCCCCAATAATGCCAATAGCAATAACCTTGACAATGTAACTTTACCTAAGATTTCTACATTAGCTAAAGCACCTAACTCCCTCCCGATAGCTCACCTTAATATTAGAAGTATTAACAATAAAATTTCCCACCTGCATGCACTCCTTGATTTGCACTCATTTGATATTCTATGTCTTACAGAAACTTGGCTAAAACCATCTACTCTAGACCAGGAAATTACCCCTCCTGGCTATAATATCCTTAGATGTGACCGCAAAACCAAAAAAGGTGGAGGTATAACCATTCTCTATAAATCTAATCTCCAAGTTTCCCCCTTTAATGTGCTTCCACCATTAGACACCAAATCTGAAATGCTGTCTACCAACCTCCAAATCAACAACTCCAAATCTATCTACCTAATTTGTATGTATCTTCCCCCTGGTAACAATACCAATACTCTTGAAAACTTACTTAGTTACCTCTCCACCCAACTACCCCAGGAGACCATTGTACTGGGTGACTTCAACATAGACCGGTTCACCTGCAGTTCCCAGAACCCTACTAACCACATAAATCTCCTTGGATTCTGTCAATTAATAACCACTCCTACTAGATTCCACAAACCTAGCAAGAAAGAATCTACTCTTGACTGGATCCTTATTAATAACCACCTTGGCAATTATACTCCAGGAACCCTTCCCGACAATATCAGTGACCATATGCTTACCTACATTATTAGACAAAAACTCCATATCTCAACTACTCATAATCTCAAAACTTCCCGCTCAAAAAAATTCTTTAATCCAGATAGCTTCCTAAATGAATTGCAAGCATGTGACTGGTCACCACTGACCCATCTTGAACTTGATGAGGCTGTGACCTACTTCAACACTAACTTTCTTCAAATCCTAGACTACCACGCACCTTATCGCTCTACTAGAATAAGAACCAAATCTGCCCCATGGCTAACAAAACAAACTAAGCCAAAGATGCTCCTCAGAAATAAAATCTGGTCTAAATGGGAGCTACCAAATGTCCATCTGATCATCTCCTCTTTAAACAGTTAAGAAATACCACCAAGAATGATATTCTTAGAGACAAAAAAGACTTCTACCTTCACCTCCAACAAACCAGTCAACCAACTCCACAAAAATTTTGGTCAGGGATAAACAAACTTCTTCAGCCAGGACACTCTACTACTCCTGTCCCAGCAGGTTTCAACCATAATACCTCAAACCAGATCCCTGATGCCTTTAATAACTACTTTACAGAAGCTATTCAAACCCTAGCCAATTCTTTACCTCATTCTACTGCTTCCCCACTAAATACCTCCAAGACTTCATCTCCTACCTTTCATATACAACCTGTACCTACATCTCTCATCTATAAGCTACTTAAAAAACTGAAACCTTGCACCCTGTCTGCTGACCGTCTCTCATCTGAATACCTACAAATTGCCGCAAAAGCTATAGACTACCCCATCTCCATCCTTATTAACAGAACTATCTCTGAAGGCAAAATCCCTACCATATGGAAAGTATCCCACATCATCCCACTACATAAAGGTGGATCTTCTATTGAGCTTTCTAACTTTCGACCTATTGCCTTACTCTCCCCATTAGCTAAGATAATGGAAAAATGTATTCACAAACAATTACTTAACCACCTACTACAATATATCCTACTAGCCAACTGCCAACATGGCTTCAGACCATTCCACAGCACGACTGCCCTTCTATCCTTCACTGACTCTATAAATAAAAATCGTAACAATAACTCCTTTTCCTCTGCACTATTTATTGACCTGTCAAAAGCCTTTGATATGGTTAACCATAACTTACTTCTAGATAAACTAATGTCCCATTCTCTTGATCCACAAGCATTACAATGGTTTATGTCTTATCTTAAAAACAGACAGCAAGCAGTACTTTGGGATAAAAATTTGTCTTCATTACTTCCAGTAAATATTGGAGTCCCACAAGGCTCTATCTTAGGTCCCCTTCTTTTTTCCTTATTTATTAATGACCTACACATGAACATACCTCAAGCCACCTGCATTCAATATGCAGATGACTCTACCTTAATCTGTACTGCTAAGAATATAGCCTCCCTCCAGTCCCTCACCAAAACTGTTTGTCCATAATGCTGAAAACTGGTTTATTCAACACTGCCTCCTCCTAAATCTCAAAAAAAAAAACAAAACTACTGCTTTTTTACTCCAACTCATAAGTCACCCAATCCATTCTTCTCTATAACCTCTAACAATGCTACCAACATAACCCCAGATACTACAACCCACCTACTAGGTGTAACAATTGATAATCGTCTTCACTATGATGACCATATTAACTCCACCATAAAGTCTGTTAACAAAAACTTGGTACTCTCTATAGAATTAAACCCTTCCTTACCCCTTCAGCCAGGAAAACTATTGCCCAGACCCACCTCATTTCTACCCTTTTCTATGCCTCTGCTATATATACTAACCTATCTAAAAACAACCTCTCCAAACTTTCCACCTGTTATAATAGCATAGCTAGATTCATCACATGCTCTCCCTTTAAAACTCACCACTGTCTTAACCTCAAACAACTAGGATGGCTAGAACTGCAGAACCATATACTCTGTCAACAGTTACTTATCACTCAAAAGATCCTATACCACCCCAAAAACACCCCTATCCTCACTAATCTGATTTCACCATATAAAAATCTAGCTACACTACGTTCTGCTAATAAACTCCTGGTCTCCTCGATTAAATCTATCAGCAAAGCTGGTGACTCACTTTTCTCAAACACTACAGGTAAAAACTGGAATCAGCTTCCTCCAGAACTATCTACCCTAGCTTCTACTTCTCTGTTTAAAAAACATATTAAAGAACATTTAAAAACTCAGTGGCTTTGTCCTTGTGCTAACCCAGACTGAAACTGTTTTCCCCTCCTGCTCATACCCCTTTCCTCACTCCCCTAACCTAGGCCTCCAAATCTAGCTACTTCTTTTTTTTTTCATAGTAAGAGGATAAAATATAAGGGCTTTACTCTGTCTTGCTCATTCCCACTTTTGTGTTTAGCATAATTGTTTTTTATTTAGTTTAACTTTTAGTATAATGTCTATAGTTTATAATTATATAGTTAGCCTCTTTGAAATACAAGAGCTGTTCAATATTATTTTAAAACTTTTTTATTATAAAAGCATAAGACTGAACCAAAATCCACCAAGCGCTTTCACTCGGGTAAATCCGAGCTTTGTCAAGGAAATAGTGAGTCGATGATTTACTTTATTAAATAGTTTCCGTTGAATCATCTGACTAATTAAACAATTAACCTAGGTTTACCTTTTATGAGTTAAAATGCTTAGAAACCAAATATTTTAAGCTTTTAGCTTTGACAACAAACTTGTCCCTTGAAAATATTTAATGTTTCCATGAACTTTAAAAACTAAATGTTGAAACATATATAGCCAAAAATACTTGATATCTTGAGCAGGTGTTAGTTGTTAAAAATTCTACAATGCATGTCATTAGAAACCAGGGATGTAAAAATCCTGAGTGCAAAGTAATACATAAAAGTACAATAAAACCCATTACCCTACAATTGTAAACTCTCTGTATTGACAAAACTGATGTAAGATAAACCAAAAAAATGTATACAGTGTAACAACGTTTTACTTCCTAACGGTGTTGGACAGGCCAGCACTAGTACTAATTCTTTCAACGAGAATAATGGGCAGAAAAAGAAATTCGACTTTGGTGCCTGGACTGCACAGCAATTTTCCTTTAAAAAAGGTACTGTGCTAAATGATAATATTCGCAACGCTGAAAACAACTTCTTAGACTTTAAAGAAAAACTTTATTTATATAAAAACAATCAAATGGAGATTAATTGTCTGAATGAATGTATACATGTGCAAAGGATCCCTAAAGGCTTACGCTTTTTCAAGTTTCCTAACAATGTTCAGCATAGCTCTGACTTACATGAACAGCTCTGTGGCATTTTTAACAGGGCGAGTTTAGAAATGTTAAAATGTATGGTCAATGAATACGAGAAAAAAGCAGGCAACTTGTTAAAAGATTTGAATGGATTGAATGACAGAATGGTTAAGGATGAAAAGTTTTTTAGTGTTAAAAGAGACTATGACAGATTGTTTGAGGAAATTGACCAACATTGCAGCAAAGTAATAAACTGGAAAATCAGGAAACTGGAAAGGGACTTAGATGAATACAGGGAAGGGAAAGCCTTCCCCCTTCCATACACAAAGGGAAGACGAAACAATGTAAATGAAAATGTATTTATTGAAATAGATGGGGAGAATAGATTTGACCAACCCACTAACAGGGGAACAGATGTAGTTAGGAGGAGTGAAAGGATAGCCGAAAAGAATAGAAAACCTTCGGCACAGGATTTTCAGTTTCCTCCCAGGAGAGGGAGGGGACGCAGAGACCAGCAAAACAGCTGGAACCACCCCTTGAACTGAATGAACAACTTGAAATGAATATAGTGTTAACCCCTGGTCAGTATAATGGGAGACAAATAATATCTAGAAAGAACAATTTCACCATTTTTAATTACACTGACTTGGAACTCACTGAGAATTACTTTGATTTATTTTCTAAGGGTTTCCACTTCGTTCCCTTAAGGCCTTCCTTTGCGGTTAAAACCTTGATAGATTTAAAAATGTTTTTGAGACAATTGAATCTAAATCTACTTTTTAAAGGTCAGGAGAACTCTTGTAAAACCCTCACCAGGAAGAGTACTTTTAACCCACCCATTCATCCCTCATTAAAAATATTTGAAGAACTGGTGGAGAATGATGTTAGGAAACTTGAACAACAAAATTACACCACGTTACCAAAAAACATATCTGAAGATCAATTGGCATTAATCAAGCACTTGAGAAAAGAGGGATGTAGGGTCATGAAACCGGACAAAGGAGGGGGAACGGTCCTTATGTACACTATTGATTATGAAGCATTTATACATGACATGTTACAGGATCCTGAGCAGTATGACTTAGTCTCAAAAAATGAGATTTATATAGCATACGCTAAAATAAACTATCAGCTACAAGATCACTTATTACAAAATGTGATAAATGAACAACTTTACAACTACCTATTTGTTAAAAAACCGAAGATAGCTCAAATATTTGGGATCCCTAAGACACATAAGTCAATAGATCCACTTAAATTTAGACCAATTGTTTCTGGGGAGGGGAGTGTTACGGAACCCTTGGCAAAATTCATTGATTTTTCTTTAAAACAACAAATAGCTAAAATAAAGCATATTTGTAAGGATTCTTGGGAGTTCCTGAAAGGGATTGACCAAGCTTTTTATCATTCAAAAATAATCATGGTTACAGTAGATGTCATTGAATTGTTTCCGAGTATCCCACACCAGACAGGTTTAGAGTGGTTTGGGTACTATTTAAGTACTGAATCAGGACTGAGTTCTGGAACAATAAATCTCCTTTTAGAACTCATGGAACTGGTACTAGAAAACAACTTTATGCATTTTAATGGCAAATTTTACCGACAGAAAAAAGGGGTGGCAATGGGGGCATCTTGTGCCTCTCTTTATGCCAACCTCGTTTTGTATTATTGGGAAAAGAATTTCATCTTCACAAGTCAATGGTACCAGGACATAATATATTATCGGAGGTTTTTAGACGACATCTGTATTTTATGGAAAGGGACTGAAAAGAGTCTTATAGATTTTCTTGAGTACATTAACATTACACCGCCATTTCTGAGGTTCACTCACAAGATGAACGATGATAGGTTGAACTATTTGGATGTCACCTTGTTTAAAGATCATGTTAACAAATGCTTTCAGTCAAAAATACATAGGAAGAGTTCCTTTTCTAATGCCTATCTTCACTATCATAGTGGACACCCTTTTTATCAAAGAAAGGGAATAGTAAAGGGACAGCTAATTCGAGCTTCACGAATGTCTAGTACTTTAGATATTTTTAAGGAAGAAACTAGGATTTTGAAGAAACCTTTTATGGAATAGGACTACCCTGAAAGTTTAATAGAGAGCCCAGTAGTAGAAGTCACTCAAAATAGAGATGTTAAATATGCTCCTTTACTGGGCTCTGGTCTTACTGAACTGTCTCACATTCAACAGGTAGACAGCCTCCATCCAAAAAGTAGTTTTGTGCACACCTTCTCCAGTAACTCGGACAAAATTGAACAAATTGTACATAAATACTGGCCCATTCTTAGGTTGCAGGAAGACATCAAAGCCCACACCCCAGTAACTCCACACTTTGTTAGGAAAAGGGATA